>NC_142830.1:4724302-4913186 GCF_057945365.1 Rhopilema esculentum | reverse complement strand
TCTCAGAAAGTGTAGACCGTTGACACTTTCCTGAATTTCTTCAGTTTTACAACTTGTATCGATCTGAAAACCTACAATATTTTTTATACCAGCCATGCACACCTACTGACGAGGTTTCGTCTACTTTCTTTGAAAAATACGATTTTTATGAACATTTTAAATGTGTAGACCGTGGCTGTAGACCGTTGGTAACCATTGGCAATAGGCATTTTCATACTACATCACGTGCCCATTAGGAAAGGAGCGTTCTTTCAATTCCTAGCATACTTTAACAATGGAAAACGAACAATTATAATTGGCACAACCATTTTCCAATTACTGGGACAAGGGAAGATAGAAAATAATAGGGAATGGGGTGTCTATGAGCGCTACCATGTTGCCACATGTGAATGCGAAGGAGCATAGCCTAAGCAAATTTATTAAATTCGTAGATGGTTTTGGGAGGGTTATGGTGCATAAAATTGAGCCATTTGCACAGTTTCTCACCAGCATGTTGTTCGCAATTATTTATATCATGCATGGTTTGTAGACATTCTCATGAATTTTTTGTTTTTTCATCAACAATTAAACCATAAATAAGGGGACTTTTCAGCAAAAAACACTTTTCAAAAGCACTAAACTATACTGTTTTTCCTTGAAAATTGATAGTTTTCTTAAACCGATGATCGAATTCTGCACAAAATACTTGTATTCAATAATGATTTAAATGATATTGACGGAAAAAATCAGTAGAATGTTTTTTGTAACAAATAACAATACTCGGACTATATCATACTATATCAATCGTTCAGAGTCCAAACCCCCTCCCCCCTTTTAACTGGGTAAAGAGTGAAAATTTCGAATTTTCATTAGTAGCATTGAGATCAGCACCATCGAAAACCCTAGGGTAGCACAATGTTTTGATATCGCAGATTGCTGTTTTCGAGAAAATTTTCAGACAATGCCTGCCAAAAGTCTTGGAACACTGACATCAATTTCCAAGGTCAAAACCAATCATCCCCCTCTCCCCCACGGAACAATGTTGGTTTACTATCAAACGGACTAGGATTTTAGGAAGCACTTTCTTTTGCGCTTCTTTTATGATATTTCTCTAAATCATCAACATTGTTTGAGGGGGAAGGGGGCGGAAGTAGCAAATTTTTTTCATGAAAGGAATGAAAGATATCAAATGCAGCGTAAATTGGTGGGTGTTCCAAGTACTTTTGGCAGGCATTGTCTGAATTTCATTTTGAAGCTTATTAGATATTCCACCAAAACCAATATCCTCCTATAGGTTTTTGATGGTGCTGATTCCATTTCTGCCATTTTCAACATCGTACGTGTTACCGATTAGGAGATATGGGGGTATTGTCTCTTTTCGGGGGTGGGGGCAAGCTACCCCCATAAAACTAAATGCCATATTTCAATTAAGGTGAAAATTGCTAAAATCAAAATCGATTTCCAATAAATAAGATCAAGATTGTATTTTGAATCTTTTCAAAGGCTCGTAGCCAGATGGCTGTCTAAGAAATAACGGGATAGATGAAGGAGACAAATATGAGTGGCAGCTAGAAAATAATCTAAAATTGGAAAGGATGCAATTTTATAAAAGTGACATCGATTCCTCTGTTTCATGTTTCTAATTATAGATAAGGTCGTATTTGAGAATTATGTCGGGTAGTTGCTCTCCTTTTATCACGGATTTACAAGTTGTCATTCATATAGGCCCTTGTTGTGCAATTCAGTGCCCAAATGACAAATTTCAGAGTGTTTACCTAAATTGTAGAAAGGAACCCCGTGTTTCCCACATCAGAGTTCCCAACTGATTGATCTTCTATTCCATGTTGGTTGGTAAGGGAACTGAAATAAAACTGACATCCACTCGCCTTCCTGCGCTCCTAAATGCTTGGCCCAGAAGCACTACAAAGGAAGCCCTCTTCCCTACTGTTACTGCATTGCCAAAATGGCCTTTAAGTTAGACTCTACCTGCTACTTTTGTCTTCATAAAGCGCAAGGCAGATTATTTCATCGTTAATTGATTGCTGTATTTGTTTGCGTGACATTTGCCACAACAAAATATATTATTTCATCGAATGTAGCGCGCGTCGATGTGAAGGACAAGGCCCCGCAAGGCAACTCTCACCCTCGGAAATGAACGCTTGTAGACCGTTGTGTAGACCGTGGCTGTTTCTTCGCAATTTTCTGACTTGTCAGGGGGATGTTTGCCCCCAAATTCACCCAAAAGGTGTATAATAATACCCCTCAAAGATAAAATTAACCTTTGTATGAATTCCATGAAGAAAACGGCAAAATATGACGAAAATCCCACGGTCTACACTCAAAAGGAGAATAAGATCTAGAGTACTTCAAATTCAATTCTCAGAAAGTGTAGACCGTTGACACTTTCCTGAATTTCTTCAGTTTTACAACTTGTATCGATCTGAAAACCTACAATATTTTTTATACCAGCCATGCACACCTACTGACGAGGTTTCGTCTACTTTCTTTGAAAAATACGATTTTTATGAACATTTTAAATGTGTAGACCGTGGCTGTAGACCGTTGGTAACCATTGGCAATAGGCATTTTCATACTACATCACGTGCCCATTAGGAAAGGAGCGTTCTTTCAATTCCTAGCATACTTTAACAATGGAAAACGAACAATTATAATTGGCACAAACCATTTTCCAATTACTGGGACAAGGGAAGATAGAAAATAATAGGGAATGGGGTGTCTATGAGCGCTACCATGTTGCCACATGTGAATGCGAAGGAGCATAGCCTAAGCAAATTTATTAAATTCGTAGATGGTTTTGGGAGGGTTATGGTGCATAAAATTGAGCCATTTGCACAGTTTCTCACCAGCATGTTGTTCGCAATTATTTATATCATGCATGGTTTGTAGACATTCTCATGAATTTTTTTGTTTTTTCATCAACAATTAAACCATAAATAAGGGGACTTTTCAGCAAAAAAACACTTTTTCAAAAGCACTAAACTATACTGTTTTTCCTTTGAAAATTGATAGTTTTCTTAAACCGATGATCGAATTCTGCACAAAATACTTGTATTCAATAATGATTTAAATGATATTGACGGAAAAAATCAGTAGAATGTTTTTTGTAACAAATAACAATACTCGGACTATATCATACTATATCAATCGTTCAGAGTCCAAACCCCCTCCCCCCCCTTTTAACTGGGTAAAGAGTGAAAATTTCGAATTTTCATTAGTAGCATTGAGATCAGCACCATCGAAAACCCTAGGGTAGCACAATGTTTTGATATCGCAGATTGCTGTTTTCGAGAAAATTTTCAGACAATGCCTGCCAAAAGTCTTGGAACACTGACATCAATTTCCAAGGTCAAAACCAATCATCCCCCTCTCCCCCACGGAACAATGTTGGTTTACTATCAAACGGACTAGGATTTTAGGAAGCACTTTCTTTTGCGCTTCTTTTATGATATTTCTCTAAATCATCAACATTGTTTGAGGGGGAAGGGGGCGGAAGTAGCAAATTTTTTTCATGAAAGGAATGAAAGATATCAAATGCAGCGTAAATTGGTGGGTGTTCCAAGTACTTTTGGCAGGCATTGTCTGAATTTCATTTTGAAGCTTATTAGATATTCCACCAAAACCAATATCCTCCTATAGGTTTTTGATGGTGCTGATTCCATTTCTGCCATTTTCAACATCGTACGTGTTACCGATTAGGAGATATGGGGGTATTGTCTCTTTTCGGGGGTGGGGGCAAGCTACCCCCATAAAACTAAATGCCATATTTCAATTAAGGTGAAAATTGCTAAAATCAAAATCGATTTCCAATAAATAAGATCAAGATTGTATTTTGAATCTTTTCAAAGGCTCGTAGCCAGATGGCTGTCTAAGAAATAACGGGATAGATGAAGGAGACAAATATGAGTGGCAGCTAGAAAATAATCTAAAATTGGAAAGGATGCAATTTTATAAAAGTGACATCGATTCCTCTGTTTCATGTTTCTAATTATAGATAAGGTCGTATTTGAGAATTATGTCGGGTAGTTGCTCTCCTTTTATCACGGATTTACAAGTTGTCATTCATATAGGCCCTTGTTGTGCAATTCAGTGCCCAAATGACAAATTTCAGAGTGTTTACCTAAATTGTAGAAAGGAACCCCGTGTTTCCCACATCAGAGTTCCCAACTGATTGATCTTCTATTCCATGTTGGTTGGTAAGGGAACTGAAATAAAACTGACATCCACTCGCCTTCCTGCGCTCCTAAATGCTTGGCCCAGAAGCACTACAAAGGAAGCCCTCTTCCCTACTGTTACTGCATTGCCAAAATGGCCTTTAAGTTAGACTCTACCTGCTACTTTTGTCTTCATAAAGCGCAAGGCAGATTATTTCATCGTTAATTGATTGCTGTATTTGTTTGCGTGACATTTGCCACAACAAAATATATTATTTCATCGAATGTAGCGCGCGTCGATGTGAAGGACAAGGCCCCGCAAGGCAACTCTCACCCTCGGAAATGAACGCTTGTAGACCGTTGTGTAGACCGTGGCTGTTTCTTCGCAATTTTCTGACTTGTCAGGGGGATGTTTGCCCCCAAATTCACCCAAAAGGTGTATAATAATACCCCTCAAAGATAAAATTAACCTTTGTATGAATTCCATGAAGAAAACGGCAAAATATGACGAAAATCCCACGGTCTACACTCAAAAGGAGAATAAGATCTAGAGTACTTCAAATTCAATTCTCAGAAAGTGTAGACCGTTGACACTTTCCTGAATTTCTTCAGTTTTACAACTTGTATCGATCTGAAAACCTACAATATTTTTTATACCAGCCATGCACACCTACTGACGAGGTTTCGTCTACTTTCTTTGAAAAATACGATTTTTATGAACATTTTAAATGTGTAGACCGTGGCTGTAGACCGTTGGTAACCATTGGCAATAGGCATTTTCATACTACATCACGTGCCCATTAGGAAAGGAGCGTTCTTTCAATTCCTAGCATACTTTAACAATGGAAAACGAACAATTATAATTGGCACAAACCATTTTCCAATTACTGGGACAAGGGAAGATAGAAAATAATAGGGAATGGGGTGTCTATGAGCGCTACCATGTTGCCACATGTGAATGCGAAGGAGCATAGCCTAAGCAAATTTATTAAATTCGTAGATGGTTTTGGGAGGGTTATGGTGCATAAAATTGAGCCATTTGCACAGTTTCTCACCAGCATGTTGTTCGCAATTATTTATATCATGCATGGTTTGTAGACATTCTCATGAATTTTTTTGTTTTTTCATCAACAATTAAACCATAAATAAGGGGACTTTTCAGCAAAAAAACACTTTTTCAAAAGCACTAAACTATACTGTTTTTCCTTTGAAAATTGATAGTTTTCTTAAACCGATGATCGAATTCTGCACAAAATACTTGTATTCAATAATGATTTAAATGATATTGACGGAAAAAATCAGTAGAATGTTTTTTGTAACAAATAACAATACTCGGACTATATCATACTATATCAATCGTTCAGAGTCCAAACCCCCTCCCCCCTTTTAACTGGGTAAAGAGTGAAAATTTCGAATTTTCATTAGTAGCATTGAGATCAGCACCATCGAAAACCCTAGGGTAGCACAATGTTTTGATATCGCAGATTGCTGTTTTCGAGAAAATTTTCAGACAATGCCTGCCAAAAGTCTTGGAACACTGACATCAATTTCCAAGGTCAAAACCAATCATCCCCCTCTCCCCCACGGAACAATGTTGGTTTACTATCAAACGGACTAGGATTTTAGGAAGCACTTTCTTTTGCGCTTCTTTTATGATATTTCTCTAAATCATCAACATTGTTTGAGGGGGAAGGGGGCGGAAGTAGCAAATTTTTTTCATGAAAGGAATGAAAGATATCAAATGCAGCGTAAATTGGTGGGTGTTCCAAGTACTTTTGGCAGGCATTGTCTGAATTTCATTTTGAAGCTTATTAGATATTCCACCAAAACCAATATCCTCCTATAGGTTTTTGATGGTGCTGATTCCATTTCTGCCATTTTCAACATCGTACGTGTTACCGATTAGGAGATATGGGGGTATTGTCTCTTTTCGGGGGTGGGGGCAAGCTACCCCCATAAAACTAAATGCCATATTTCAATTAAGGTGAAAATTGCTAAAATCAAAATCGATTTCCAATAAATAAGATCAAGATTGTATTTTGAATCTTTTCAAAGGCTCGTAGCCAGATGGCTGTCTAAGAAATAACGGGATAGATGAAGGAGACAAATATGAGTGGCAGCTAGAAAATAATCTAAAATTGGAAAGGATGCAATTTTATAAAAGTGACATCGATTCCTCTGTTTCATGTTTCTAATTATAGATAAGGTCGTATTTGAGAATTATGTCGGGTAGTTGCTCTCCTTTTATCACGGATTTACAAGTTGTCATTCATATAGGCCCTTGTTGTGCAATTCAGTGCCCAAATGACAAATTTCAGAGTGTTTACCTAAATTGTAGAAAGGAACCCCGTGTTTCCCACATCAGAGTTCCCAACTGATTGATCTTCTATTCCATGTTGGTTGGTAAGGGAACTGAAATAAAACTGACATCCACTCGCCTTCCTGCGCTCCTAAATGCTTGGCCCAGAAGCACTACAAAGGAAGCCCTCTTCCCTACTGTTACTGCATTGCCAAAATGGCCTTTAAGTTAGACTCTACCTGCTACTTTTGTCTTCATAAAGCGCAAGGCAGATTATTTCATCGTTAATTGATTGCTGTATTTGTTTGCGTGACATTTGCCACAACAAAATATATTATTTCATCGAATGTAGCGCGCGTCGATGTGAAGGACAAGGCCCCGCAAGGCAACTCTCACCCTCGGAAATGAACGCTTGTAGACCGTTGTGTAGACCGTGGCTGTTTCTTCGCAATTTTCTGACTTGTCAGGGGGATGTTTGCCCCCAAATTCACCCAAAAGGTGTATAATAATACCCCTCAAAGATAAAATTAACCTTTGTATGAATTCCATGAAGAAAACGGCAAAATATGACGAAAATCCCACGGTCTACACTCAAAAGGAGAATAAGATCTAGAGTACTTCAAATTCAATTCTCAGAAAGTGTAGACCGTTGACACTTTCCTGAATTTCTTCAGTTTTACAACTTGTATCGATCTGAAAACCTACAATATTTTTTATACCAGCCATGCACACCTACTGACGAGGTTTCGTCTACTTTCTTTGAAAAATACGATTTTTATGAACATTTTAAATGTGTAGACCGTGGCTGTAGACCGTTGGTAACCATTGGCAATAGGCATTTTCATACTACATCACGTGCCCATTAGGAAAGGAGCGTTCTTTCAATTCCTAGCATACTTTAACAATGGAAAACGAACAATTATAATTGGCACAAACCATTTTCCAATTACTGGGACAAGGGAAGATAGAAAATAATAGGGAATGGGGTGTCTATGAGCGCTACCATGTTGCCACATGTGAATGCGAAGGAGCATAGCCTAAGCAAATTTATTAAATTCGTAGATGGTTTTGGGAGGGTTATGGTGCATAAAATTGAGCCATTTGCACAGTTTCTCACCAGCATGTTGTTCGCAATTATTTATATCATGCATGGTTTGTAGACATTCTCATGAATTTTTTTGTTTTTTCATCAACAATTAAACCATAAATAAGGGGACTTTTCAGCAAAAAAACACTTTTTCAAAAGCACTAAACTATACTGTTTTTCCTTTGAAAATTGATAGTTTTCTTAAACCGATGATCGAATTCTGCACAAAATACTTGTATTCAATAATGATTTAAATGATATTGACGGAAAAAATCAGTAGAATGTTTTTTGTAACAAATAACAATACTCGGACTATATCATACTATATCAATCGTTCAGAGTCCAAACCCCCTCCCCCCTTTTAACTGGGTAAAGAGTGAAAATTTCGAATTTTCATTAGTAGCATTGAGATCAGCACCATCGAAAACCCTAGGGTAGCACAATGTTTTGATATCGCAGATTGCTGTTTTCGAGAAAATTTTCAGACAATGCCTGCCAAAAGTCTTGGAACACTGACATCAATTTCCAAGGTCAAAACCAATCATCCCCCTCTCCCCCACGGAACAATGTTGGTTTACTATCAAACGGACTAGGATTTTAGGAAGCACTTTCTTTTGCGCTTCTTTTATGATATTTCTCTAAATCATCAACATTGTTTGAGGGGGAAGGGGGCGGAAGTAGCAAATTTTTTTCATGAAAGGAATGAAAGATATCAAATGCAGCGTAAATTGGTGGGTGTTCCAAGTACTTTTGGCAGGCATTGTCTGAATTTCATTTTGAAGCTTATTAGATATTCCACCAAAACCAATATCCTCCTATAGGTTTTTGATGGTGCTGATTCCATTTCTGCCATTTTCAACATCGTACGTGTTACCGATTAGGAGATATGGGGGTATTGTCTCTTTTCGGGGGTGGGGGCAAGCTACCCCCATAAAACTAAATGCCATATTTCAATTAAGGTGAAAATTGCTAAAATCAAAATCGATTTCCAATAAATAAGATCAAGATTGTATTTTGAATCTTTTCAAAGGCTCGTAGCCAGATGGCTGTCTAAGAAATAACGGGATAGATGAAGGAGACAAATATGAGTGGCAGCTAGAAAATAATCTAAAATTGGAAAGGATGCAATTTTATAAAAGTGACATCGATTCCTCTGTTTCATGTTTCTAATTATAGATAAGGTCGTATTTGAGAATTATGTCGGGTAGTTGCTCTCCTTTTATCACGGATTTACAAGTTGTCATTCATATAGGCCCTTGTTGTGCAATTCAGTGCCCAAATGACAAATTTCAGAGTGTTTACCTAAATTGTAGAAAGGAACCCCGTGTTTCCCACATCAGAGTTCCCAACTGATTGATCTTCTATTCCATGTTGGTTGGTAAGGGAACTGAAATAAAACTGACATCCACTCGCCTTCCTGCGCTCCTAAATGCTTGGCCCAGAAGCACTACAAAGGAAGCCCTCTTCCCTACTGTTACTGCATTGCCAAAATGGCCTTTAAGTTAGACTCTACCTGCTACTTTTGTCTTCATAAAGCGCAAGGCAGATTATTTCATCGTTAATTGATTGCTGTATTTGTTTGCGTGACATTTGCCACAACAAAATATATTATTTCATCGAATGTAGCGCGCGTCGATGTGAAGGACAAGGCCCCGCAAGGCAACTCTCACCCTCGGAAATGAACGCTTGTAGACCGTTGTGTAGACCGTGGCTGTTTCTTCGCAATTTTCTGACTTGTCAGGGGGATGTTTGCCCCCAAATTCACCCAAAAGGTGTATAATAATACCCCTCAAAGATAAAATTAACCTTTGTATGAATTCCATGAAGAAAACGGCAAAATATGACGAAAATCCCACGGTCTACACTCAAAAGGAGAATAAGATCTAGAGTACTTCAAATTCAATTCTCAGAAAGTGTAGACCGTTGACACTTTCCTGAATTTCTTCAGTTTTACAACTTGTATCGATCTGAAAACCTACAATATTTTTTATACCAGCCATGCACACCTACTGACGAGGTTTCGTCTACTTTCTTTGAAAAATACGATTTTTATGAACATTTTAAATGTGTAGACCGTGGCTGTAGACCGTTGGTAACCATTGGCAATAGGCATTTTCATACTACATCACGTGCCCATTAGGAAAGGAGCGTTCTTTCAATTCCTAGCATACTTTAACAATGGAAAACGAACAATTATAATTGGCACAAACCATTTTCCAATTACTGGGACAAGGGAAGATAGAAAATAATAGGGAATGGGGTGTCTATGAGCGCTACCATGTTGCCACATGTGAATGCGAAGGAGCATAGCCTAAGCAAATTTATTAAATTCGTAGATGGTTTTGGGAGGGTTATGGTGCATAAAATTGAGCCATTTGCACAGTTTCTCACCAGCATGTTGTTCGCAATTATTTATATCATGCATGGTTTGTAGACATTCTCATGAATTTTTTTGTTTTTTCATCAACAATTAAACCATAAATAAGGGGACTTTTCAGCAAAAAAACACTTTTTCAAAAGCACTAAACTATACTGTTTTTCCTTTGAAAATTGATAGTTTTCTTAAACCGATGATCGAATTCTGCACAAAATACTTGTATTCAATAATGATTTAAATGATATTGACGGAAAAAATCAGTAGAATGTTTTTTGTAACAAATAACAATACTCGGACTATATCATACTATATCAATCGTTCAGAGTCCAAACCCCCTCCCCCCTTTTAACTGGGTAAAGAGTGAAAATTTCGAATTTTCATTAGTAGCATTGAGATCAGCACCATCGAAAACCCTAGGGTAGCACAATGTTTTGATATCGCAGATTGCTGTTTTCGAGAAAATTTTCAGACAATGCCTGCCAAAAGTCTTGGAACACTGACATCAATTTCCAAGGTCAAAACCAATCATCCCCCTCTCCCCCACGGAACAATGTTGGTTTACTATCAAACGGACTAGGATTTTAGGAAGCACTTTCTTTTGCGCTTCTTTTATGATATTTCTCTAAATCATCAACATTGTTTGAGGGGGAAGGGGGCGGAAGTAGCAAATTTTTTTCATGAAAGGAATGAAAGATATCAAATGCAGCGTAAATTGGTGGGTGTTCCAAGTACTTTTGGCAGGCATTGTCTGAATTTCATTTTGAAGCTTATTAGATATTCCACCAAAACCAATATCCTCCTATAGGTTTTTGATGGTGCTGATTCCATTTCTGCCATTTTCAACATCGTACGTGTTACCGATTAGGAGATATGGGGGTATTGTCTCTTTTCGGGGGTGGGGGCAAGCTACCCCCATAAAACTAAATGCCATATTTCAATTAAGGTGAAAATTGCTAAAATCAAAATCGATTTCCAATAAATAAGATCAAGATTGTATTTTGAATCTTTTCAAAGGCTCGTAGCCAGATGGCTGTCTAAGAAATAACGGGATAGATGAAGGAGACAAATATGAGTGGCAGCTAGAAAATAATCTAAAATTGGAAAGGATGCAATTTTATAAAAGTGACATCGATTCCTCTGTTTCATGTTTCTAATTATAGATAAGGTCGTATTTGAGAATTATGTCGGGTAGTTGCTCTCCTTTTATCACGGATTTACAAGTTGTCATTCATATAGGCCCTTGTTGTGCAATTCAGTGCCCAAATGACAAATTTCAGAGTGTTTACCTAAATTGTAGAAAGGAACCCCGTGTTTCCCACATCAGAGTTCCCAACTGATTGATCTTCTATTCCATGTTGGTTGGTAAGGGAACTGAAATAAAACTGACATCCACTCGCCTTCCTGCGCTCCTAAATGCTTGGCCCAGAAGCACTACAAAGGAAGCCCTCTTCCCTACTGTTACTGCATTGCCAAAATGGCCTTTAAGTTAGACTCTACCTGCTACTTTTGTCTTCATAAAGCGCAAGGCAGATTATTTCATCGTTAATTGATTGCTGTATTTGTTTGCGTGACATTTGCCACAACAAAATATATTATTTCATCGAATGTAGCGCGCGTCGATGTGAAGGACAAGGCCCCGCAAGGCAACTCTCACCCTCGGAAATGAACGCTTGTAGACCGTTGTGTAGACCGTGGCTGTTTCTTCGCAATTTTCTGACTTGTCAGGGGGATGTTTGCCCCCAAATTCACCCAAAAGGTGTATAATAATACCCCTCAAAGATAAAATTAACCTTTGTATGAATTCCATGAAGAAAACGGCAAAATATGACGAAAATCCCACGGTCTACACTCAAAAGGAGAATAAGATCTAGAGTACTTCAAATTCAATTCTCAGAAAGTGTAGACCGTTGACACTTTCCTGAATTTCTTCAGTTTTACAACTTGTATCGATCTGAAAACCTACAATATTTTTTATACCAGCCATGCACACCTACTGACGAGGTTTCGTCTACTTTCTTTGAAAAATACGATTTTTATGAACATTTTAAATGTGTAGACCGTGGCTGTAGACCGTTGGTAACCATTGGCAATAGGCATTTTCATACTACATCACGTGCCCATTAGGAAAGGAGCGTTCTTTCAATTCCTAGCATACTTTAACAATGGAAAACGAACAATTATAATTGGCACAAACCATTTTCCAATTACTGGGACAAGGGAAGATAGAAAATAATAGGGAATGGGGTGTCTATGAGCGCTACCATGTTGCCACATGTGAATGCGAAGGAGCATAGCCTAAGCAAATTTATTAAATTCGTAGATGGTTTTGGGAGGGTTATGGTGCATAAAATTGAGCCATTTGCACAGTTTCTCACCAGCATGTTGTTCGCAATTATTTATATCATGCATGGTTTGTAGACATTCTCATGAATTTTTTTGTTTTTTCATCAACAATTAAACCATAAATAAGGGGACTTTTCAGCAAAAAAACACTTTTTCAAAAGCACTAAACTATACTGTTTTTCCTTTGAAAATTGATAGTTTTCTTAAACCGATGATCGAATTCTGCACAAAATACTTGTATTCAATAATGATTTAAATGATATTGACGGAAAAAATCAGTAGAATGTTTTTTGTAACAAATAACAATACTCGGACTATATCATACTATATCAATCGTTCAGAGTCCAAACCCCCTCCCCCCTTTTAACTGGGTAAAGAGTGAAAATTTCGAATTTTCATTAGTAGCATTGAGATCAGCACCATCGAAAACCCTAGGGTAGCACAATGTTTTGATATCGCAGATTGCTGTTTTCGAGAAAATTTTCAGACAATGCCTGCCAAAAGTCTTGGAACACTGACATCAATTTCCAAGGTCAAAACCAATCATCCCCCTCTCCCCCACGGAACAATGTTGGTTTACTATCAAACGGACTAGGATTTTAGGAAGCACTTTCTTTTGCGCTTCTTTTATGATATTTCTCTAAATCATCAACATTGTTTGAGGGGGAAGGGGGCGGAAGTAGCAAATTTTTTTCATGAAAGGAATGAAAGATATCAAATGCAGCGTAAATTGGTGGGTGTTCCAAGTACTTTTGGCAGGCATTGTCTGAATTTCATTTTGAAGCTTATTAGATATTCCACCAAAACCAATATCCTCCTATAGGTTTTTGATGGTGCTGATTCCATTTCTGCCATTTTCAACATCGTACGTGTTACCGATTAGGAGATATGGGGGTATTGTCTCTTTTCGGGGGTGGGGGCAAGCTACCCCCATAAAACTAAATGCCATATTTCAATTAAGGTGAAAATTGCTAAAATCAAAATCGATTTCCAATAAATAAGATCAAGATTGTATTTTGAATCTTTTCAAAGGCTCGTAGCCAGATGGCTGTCTAAGAAATAACGGGATAGATGAAGGAGACAAATATGAGTGGCAGCTAGAAAATAATCTAAAATTGGAAAGGATGCAATTTTATAAAAGTGACATCGATTCCTCTGTTTCATGTTTCTAATTATAGATAAGGTCGTATTTGAGAATTATGTCGGGTAGTTGCTCTCCTTTTATCACGGATTTACAAGTTGTCATTCATATAGGCCCTTGTTGTGCAATTCAGTGCCCAAATGACAAATTTCAGAGTGTTTACCTAAATTGTAGAAAGGAACCCCGTGTTTCCCACATCAGAGTTCCCAACTGATTGATCTTCTATTCCATGTTGGTTGGTAAGGGAACTGAAATAAAACTGACATCCACTCGCCTTCCTGCGCTCCTAAATGCTTGGCCCAGAAGCACTACAAAGGAAGCCCTCTTCCCTACTGTTACTGCATTGCCAAAATGGCCTTTAAGTTAGACTCTACCTGCTACTTTTGTCTTCATAAAGCGCAAGGCAGATTATTTCATCGTTAATTGATTGCTGTATTTGTTTGCGTGACATTTGCCACAACAAAATATATTATTTCATCGAATGTAGCGCGCGTCGATGTGAAGGACAAGGCCCCGCAAGGCAACTCTCACCCTCGGAAATGAACGCTTGTAGACCGTTGTGTAGACCGTGGCTGTTTCTTCGCAATTTTCTGACTTGTCAGGGGGATGTTTGCCCCCAAATTCACCCAAAAGGTGTATAATAATACCCCTCAAAGATAAAATTAACCTTTGTATGAATTCCATGAAGAAAACGGCAAAATATGACGAAAATCCCACGGTCTACACTCAAAAGGAGAATAAGATCTAGAGTACTTCAAATTCAATTCTCAGAAAGTGTAGACCGTTGACACTTTCCTGAATTTCTTCAGTTTTACAACTTGTATCGATCTGAAAACCTACAATATTTTTTATACCAGCCATGCACACCTACTGACGAGGTTTCGTCTACTTTCTTTGAAAAATACGATTTTTATGAACATTTTAAATGTGTAGACCGTGGCTGTAGACCGTTGGTAACCATTGGCAATAGGCATTTTCATACTACATCACGTGCCCATTAGGAAAGGAGCGTTCTTTCAATTCCTAGCATACTTTAACAATGGAAAACGAACAATTATAATTGGCACAAACCATTTTCCAATTACTGGGACAAGGGAAGATAGAAAATAATAGGGAATGGGGTGTCTATGAGCGCTACCATGTTGCCACATGTGAATGCGAAGGAGCATAGCCTAAGCAAATTTATTAAATTCGTAGATGGTTTTGGGAGGGTTATGGTGCATAAAATTGAGCCATTTGCACAGTTTCTCACCAGCATGTTGTTCGCAATTATTTATATCATGCATGGTTTGTAGACATTCTCATGAATTTTTTTGTTTTTTCATCAACAATTAAACCATAAATAAGGGGACTTTTCAGCAAAAAAACACTTTTTCAAAAGCACTAAACTATACTGTTTTTCCTTTGAAAATTGATAGTTTTCTTAAACCGATGATCGAATTCTGCACAAAATACTTGTATTCAATAATGATTTAAATGATATTGACGGAAAAAATCAGTAGAATGTTTTTTGTAACAAATAACAATACTCGGACTATATCATACTATATCAATCGTTCAGAGTCCAAACCCCCTCCCCCCTTTTAACTGGGTAAAGAGTGAAAATTTCGAATTTTCATTAGTAGCATTGAGATCAGCACCATCGAAAACCCTAGGGTAGCACAATGTTTTGATATCGCAGATTGCTGTTTTCGAGAAAATTTTCAGACAATGCCTGCCAAAAGTCTTGGAACACTGACATCAATTTCCAAGGTCAAAACCAATCATCCCCCTCTCCCCCACGGAACAATGTTGGTTTACTATCAAACGGACTAGGATTTTAGGAAGCACTTTCTTTTGCGCTTCTTTTATGATATTTCTCTAAATCATCAACATTGTTTGAGGGGGAAGGGGGCGGAAGTAGCAAATTTTTTTCATGAAAGGAATGAAAGATATCAAATGCAGCGTAAATTGGTGGGTGTTCCAAGTACTTTTGGCAGGCATTGTCTGAATTTCATTTTGAAGCTTATTAGATATTCCACCAAAACCAATATCCTCCTATAGGTTTTTGATGGTGCTGATTCCATTTCTGCCATTTTCAACATCGTACGTGTTACCGATTAGGAGATATGGGGGTATTGTCTCTTTTCGGGGGTGGGGGCAAGCTACCCCCATAAAACTAAATGCCATATTTCAATTAAGGTGAAAATTGCTAAAATCAAAATCGATTTCCAATAAATAAGATCAAGATTGTATTTTGAATCTTTTCAAAGGCTCGTAGCCAGATGGCTGTCTAAGAAATAACGGGATAGATGAAGGAGACAAATATGAGTGGCAGCTAGAAAATAATCTAAAATTGGAAAGGATGCAATTTTATAAAAGTGACATCGATTCCTCTGTTTCATGTTTCTAATTATAGATAAGGTCGTATTTGAGAATTATGTCGGGTAGTTGCTCTCCTTTTATCACGGATTTACAAGTTGTCATTCATATAGGCCCTTGTTGTGCAAATCAGTGCCCAAATGACAAATTTCAGAGTGTTTACCTAAATTGTAGAAAGGAACCCCGTGTTTCCCACATCAGAGTTCCCAACTGATTGATCTTCTATTCCATGTTGGTTGGTAAGGGAACTGAAATAAAACTGACATCCACTCGCCTTCCTGCGCTCCTAAATGCTTGGCCCAGAAGCACTACAAAGGAAGCCCTCTTCCCTACTGTTACTGCATTGCCAAAATGGCCTTTAAGTTAGACTCTACCTGCTACTTTTGTCTTCATAAAGCGCAAGGCAGATTATTTCATCGTTAATTGATTGCTGTATTTGTTTGCGTGACATTTGCCACAACAAAATATATTATTTCATCGAATGTAGCGCGCGTCGATGTGAAGGACAAGGCCCCGCAAGGCAACTCTCACCCTCGGAAATGAACGCTTGTAGACCGTTGTGTAGACCGTGGCTGTTTCTTCGCAATTTTCTGACTTGTCAGGGGGATGTTTGCCCCCAAATTCACCCAAAAGGTGTATAATAATACCCCTCAAAGATAAAATTAACCTTTGTATGAATTCCATGAAGAAAACGGCAAAATATGACGAAAATCCCACGGTCTACACTCAAAAGGAGAATAAGATCTAGAGTACTTCAAATTCAATTCTCAGAAAGTGTAGACCGTTGACACTTTCCTGAATTTCTTCAGTTTTACAACTTGTATCGATCTGAAAACCTACAATATTTTTTATACCAGCCATGCACACCTACTGACGAGGTTTCGTCTACTTTCTTTGAAAAATACGATTTTTATGAACATTTTAAATGTGTAGACCGTGGCTGTAGACCGTTGGTAACCATTGGCAATAGGCATTTTCATACTACATCACGTGCCCATTAGGAAAGGAGCGTTCTTTCAATTCCTAGCATACTTTAACAATGGAAAACGAACAATTATAATTGGCACAAACCATTTTCCAATTACTGGGACAAGGGAAGATAGAAAATAATAGGGAATGGGGTGTCTATGAGCGCTACCATGTTGCCACATGTGAATGCGAAGGAGCATAGCCTAAGCAAATTTATTAAATTCGTAGATGGTTTTGGGAGGGTTATGGTGCATAAAATTGAGCCATTTGCACAGTTTCTCACCAGCATGTTGTTCGCAATTATTTATATCATGCATGGTTTGTAGACATTCTCATGAATTTTTTTGTTTTTTCATCAACAATTAAACCATAAATAAGGGGACTTTTCAGCAAAAAAACACTTTTTCAAAAGCACTAAACTATACTGTTTTTCCTTTGAAAATTGATAGTTTTCTTAAACCGATGATCGAATTCTGCACAAAATACTTGTATTCAATAATGATTTAAATGATATTGACGGAAAAAATCAGTAGAATGTTTTTTGTAACAAATAACAATACTCGGACTATATCATACTATATCAATCGTTCAGAGTCCAAACCCCCTCCCCCCTTTTAACTGGGTAAAGAGTGAAAATTTCGAATTTTCATTAGTAGCATTGAGATCAGCACCATCGAAAACCCTAGGGTAGCACAATGTTTTGATATCGCAGATTGCTGTTTTCGAGAAAATTTTCAGACAATGCCTGCCAAAAGTCTTGGAACACTGACATCAATTTCCAAGGTCAAAACCAATCATCCCCCTCTCCCCCACGGAACAATGTTGGTTTACTATCAAACGGACTAGGATTTTAGGAAGCACTTTCTTTTGCGCTTCTTTTATGATATTTCTCTAAATCATCAACATTGTTTGAGGGGGAAGGGGGCGGAAGTAGCAAATTTTTTTCATGAAAGGAATGAAAGATATCAAATGCAGCGTAAATTGGTGGGTGTTCCAAGTACTTTTGGCAGGCATTGTCTGAATTTCATTTTGAAGCTTATTAGATATTCCACCAAAACCAATATCCTCCTATAGGTTTTTGATGGTGCTGATTCCATTTCTGCCATTTTCAACATCGTACGTGTTACCGATTAGGAGATATGGGGGTATTGTCTCTTTTCGGGGGTGGGGGCAAGCTACCCCCATAAAACTAAATGCCATATTTCAATTAAGGTGAAAATTGCTAAAATCAAAATCGATTTCCAATAAATAAGATCAAGATTGTATTTTGAATCTTTTCAAAGGCTCGTAGCCAGATGGCTGTCTAAGAAATAACGGGATAGATGAAGGAGACAAATATGAGTGGCAGCTAGAAAATAATCTAAAATTGGAAAGGATGCAATTTTATAAAAGTGACATCGATTCCTCTGTTTCATGTTTCTAATTATAGATAAGGTCGTATTTGAGAATTATGTCGGGTAGTTGCTCTCCTTTTATCACGGATTTACAAGTTGTCATTCATATAGGCCCTTGTTGTGCAATTCAGTGCCCAAATGACAAATTTCAGAGTGTTTACCTAAATTGTAGAAAGGAACCCCGTGTTTCCCACATCAGAGTTCCCAACTGATTGATCTTCTATTCCATGTTGGTTGGTAAGGGAACTGAAATAAAACTGACATCCACTCGCCTTCCTGCGCTCCTAAATGCTTGGCCCAGAAGCACTACAAAGGAAGCCCTCTTCCCTACTGTTACTGCATTGCCAAAATGGCCTTTAAGTTAGACTCTACCTGCTACTTTTGTCTTCATAAAGCGCAAGGCAGATTATTTCATCGTTAATTGATTGCTGTATTTGTTTGCGTGACATTTGCCACAACAAAATATATTATTTCATCGAATGTAGCGCGCGTCGATGTGAAGGACAAGGCCCCGCAAGGCAACTCTCACCCTCGGAAATGAACGCTTGTAGACCGTTGTGTAGACCGTGGCTGTTTCTTCGCAATTTTCTGACTTGTCAGGGGGATGTTTGCCCCCAAATTCACCCAAAAGGTGTATAATAATACCCCTCAAAGATAAAATTAACCTTTGTATGAATTCCATGAAGAAAACGGCAAAATATGACGAAAATCCCACGGTCTACACTCAAAAGGAGAATAAGATCTAGAGTACTTCAAATTCAATTCTCAGAAAGTGTAGACCGTTGACACTTTCCTGAATTTCTTCAGTTTTACAACTTGTATCGATCTGAAAACCTACAATATTTTTTATACCAGCCATGCACACCTACTGACGAGGTTTCGTCTACTTTCTTTGAAAAATACGATTTTTATGAACATTTTAAATGTGTAGACCGTGGCTGTAGACCGTTGGTAACCATTGGCAATAGGCATTTTCATACTACATCACGTGCCCATTAGGAAAGGAGCGTTCTTTCAATTCCTAGCATACTTTAACAATGGAAAACGAACAATTATAATTGGCACAAACCATTTTCCAATTACTGGGACAAGGGAAGATAGAAAATAATAGGGAATGGGGTGTCTATGAGCGCTACCATGTTGCCACATGTGAATGCGAAGGAGCATAGCCTAAGCAAATTTATTAAATTCGTAGATGGTTTTGGGAGGGTTATGGTGCATAAAATTGAGCCATTTGCACAGTTTCTCACCAGCATGTTGTTCGCAATTATTTATATCATGCATGGTTTGTAGACATTCTCATGAATTTTTTTGTTTTTTCATCAACAATTAAACCATAAATAAGGGGACTTTTCAGCAAAAAAACACTTTTTCAAAAGCACTAAACTATACTGTTTTTCCTTTGAAAATTGATAGTTTTCTTAAACCGATGATCGAATTCTGCACAAAATACTTGTATTCAATAATGATTTAAATGATATTGACGGAAAAAATCAGTAGAATGTTTTTTGTAACAAATAACAATACTCGGACTATATCATACTATATCAATCGTTCAGAGTCCAAACCCCCTCCCCCCTTTTAACTGGGTAAAGAGTGAAAATTTCGAATTTTCATTAGTAGCATTGAGATCAGCACCATCGAAAACCCTAGGGTAGCACAATGTTTTGATATCGCAGATTGCTGTTTTCGAGAAAATTTTCAGACAATGCCTGCCAAAAGTCTTGGAACACTGACATCAATTTCCAAGGTCAAAACCAATCATCCCCCTCTCCCCCACGGAACAATGTTGGTTTACTATCAAACGGACTAGGATTTTAGGAAGCACTTTCTTTTGCGCTTCTTTTATGATATTTCTCTAAATCATCAACATTGTTTGAGGGGGAAGGGGGCGGAAGTAGCAAATTTTTTTCATGAAAGGAATGAAAGATATCAAATGCAGCGTAAATTGGTGGGTGTTCCAAGTACTTTTGGCAGGCATTGTCTGAATTTCATTTTGAAGCTTATTAGATATTCCACCAAAACCAATATCCTCCTATAGGTTTTTGATGGTGCTGATTCCATTTCTGCCATTTTCAACATCGTACGTGTTACCGATTAGGAGATATGGGGGTATTGTCTCTTTTCGGGGGTGGGGGCAAGCTACCCCCATAAAACTAAATGCCATATTTCAATTAAGGTGAAAATTGCTAAAATCAAAATCGATTTCCAATAAATAAGATCAAGATTGTATTTTGAATCTTTTCAAAGGCTCGTAGCCAGATGGCTGTCTAAGAAATAACGGGATAGATGAAGGAGACAAATATGAGTGGCAGCTAGAAAATAATCTAAAATTGGAAAGGATGCAATTTTATAAAAGTGACATCGATTCCTCTGTTTCATGTTTCTAATTATAGATAAGGTCGTATTTGAGAATTATGTCGGGTAGTTGCTCTCCTTTTATCACGGATTTACAAGTTGTCATTCATATAGGCCCTTGTTGTGCAATTCAGTGCCCAAATGACAAATTTCAGAGTGTTTACCTAAATTGTAGAAAGGAACCCCGTGTTTCCCACATCAGAGTTCCCAACTGATTGATCTTCTATTCCATGTTGGTTGGTAAGGGAACTGAAATAAAACTGACATCCACTCGCCTTCCTGCGCTCCTAAATGCTTGGCCCAGAAGCACTACAAAGGAAGCCCTCTTCCCTACTGTTACTGCATTGCCAAAATGGCCTTTAAGTTAGACTCTACCTGCTACTTTTGTCTTCATAAAGCGCAAGGCAGATTATTTCATCGTTAATTGATTGCTGTATTTGTTTGCGTGACATTTGCCACAACAAAATATATTATTTCATCGAATGTAGCGCGCGTCGATGTGAAGGACAAGGCCCCGCAAGGCAACTCTCACCCTCGGAAATGAACGCTTGTAGACCGTTGTGTAGACCGTGGCTGTTTCTTCGCAATTTTCTGACTTGTCAGGGGGATGTTTGCCCCCAAATTCACCCAAAAGGTGTATAATAATACCCCTCAAAGATAAAATTAACCTTTGTATGAATTCCATGAAGAAAACGGCAAAATATGACGAAAATCCCACGGTCTACACTCAAAAGGAGAATAAGATCTAGAGTACTTCAAATTCAATTCTCAGAAAGTGTAGACCGTTGACACTTTCCTGAATTTCTTCAGTTTTACAACTTGTATCGATCTGAAAACCTACAATATTTTTTATACCAGCCATGCACACCTACTGACGAGGTTTCGTCTACTTTCTTTGAAAAATACGATTTTTATGAACATTTTAAATGTGTAGACCGTGGCTGTAGACCGTTGGTAACCATTGGCAATAGGCATTTTCATACTACATCACGTGCCCATTAGGAAAGGAGCGTTCTTTCAATTCCTAGCATACTTTAACAATGGAAAACGAACAATTATAATTGGCACAAACCATTTTCCAATTACTGGGACAAGGGAAGATAGAAAATAATAGGGAATGGGGTGTCTATGAGCGCTACCATGTTGCCACATGTGAATGCGAAGGAGCATAGCCTAAGCAAATTTATTAAATTCGTAGATGGTTTTGGGAGGGTTATGGTGCATAAAATTGAGCCATTTGCACAGTTTCTCACCAGCATGTTGTTCGCAATTATTTATATCATGCATGGTTTGTAGACATTCTCATGAATTTTTTTGTTTTTTCATCAACAATTAAACCATAAATAAGGGGACTTTTCAGCAAAAAAACACTTTTTCAAAAGCACTAAACTATACTGTTTTTCCTTTGAAAATTGATAGTTTTCTTAAACCGATGATCGAATTCTGCACAAAATACTTGTATTCAATAATGATTTAAATGATATTGACGGAAAAAATCAGTAGAATGTTTTTTGTAACAAATAACAATACTCGGACTATATCATACTATATCAATCGTTCAGAGTCCAAACCCCCTCCCCCCTTTTAACTGGGTAAAGAGTGAAAATTTCGAATTTTCATTAGTAGCATTGAGATCAGCACCATCGAAAACCCTAGGGTAGCACAATGTTTTGATATCGCAGATTGCTGTTTTCGAGAAAATTTTCAGACAATGCCTGCCAAAAGTCTTGGAACACTGACATCAATTTCCAAGGTCAAAACCAATCATCCCCCTCTCCCCCACGGAACAATGTTGGTTTACTATCAAACGGACTAGGATTTTAGGAAGCACTTTCTTTTGCGCTTCTTTTATGATATTTCTCTAAATCATCAACATTGTTTGAGGGGGAAGGGGGCGGAAGTAGCAAATTTTTTTCATGAAAGGAATGAAAGATATCAAATGCAGCGTAAATTGGTGGGTGTTCCAAGTACTTTTGGCAGGCATTGTCTGAATTTCATTTTGAAGCTTATTAGATATTCCACCAAAACCAATATCCTCCTATAGGTTTTTGATGGTGCTGATTCCATTTCTGCCATTTTCAACATCGTACGTGTTACCGATTAGGAGATATGGGGGTATTGTCTCTTTTCGGGGGTGGGGGCAAGCTACCCCCATAAAACTAAATGCCATATTTCAATTAAGGTGAAAATTGCTAAAATCAAAATCGATTTCCAATAAATAAGATCAAGATTGTATTTTGAATCTTTTCAAAGGCTCGTAGCCAGATGGCTGTCTAAGAAATAACGGGATAGATGAAGGAGACAAATATGAGTGGCAGCTAGAAAATAATCTAAAATTGGAAAGGATGCAATTTTATAAAAGTGACATCGATTCCTCTGTTTCATGTTTCTAATTATAGATAAGGTCGTATTTGAGAATTATGTCGGGTAGTTGCTCTCCTTTTATCACGGATTTACAAGTTGTCATTCATATAGGCCCTTGTTGTGCAATTCAGTGCCCAAATGACAAATTTCAGAGTGTTTACCTAAATTGTAGAAAGGAACCCCGTGTTTCCCACATCAGAGTTCCCAACTGATTGATCTTCTATTCCATGTTGGTTGGTAAGGGAACTGAAATAAAACTGACATCCACTCGCCTTCCTGCGCTCCTAAATGCTTGGCCCAGAAGCACTACAAAGGAAGCCCTCTTCCCTACTGTTACTGCATTGCCAAAATGGCCTTTAAGTTAGACTCTACCTGCTACTTTTGTCTTCATAAAGCGCAAGGCAGATTATTTCATCGTTAATTGATTGCTGTATTTGTTTGCGTGACATTTGCCACAACAAAATATATTATTTCATCGAATGTAGCGCGCGTCGATGTGAAGGACAAGGCCCCGCAAGGCAACTCTCACCCTCGGAAATGAACGCTTGTAGACCGTTGTGTAGACCGTGGCTGTTTCTTCGCAATTTTCTGACTTGTCAGGGGGATGTTTGCCCCCAAATTCACCCAAAAGGTGTATAATAATACCCCTCAAAGATAAAATTAACCTTTGTATGAATTCCATGAAGAAAACGGCAAAATATGACGAAAATCCCACGGTCTACACTCAAAAGGAGAATAAGATCTAGAGTACTTCAAATTCAATTCTCAGAAAGTGTAGACCGTTGACACTTTCCTGAATTTCTTCAGTTTTACAACTTGTATCGATCTGAAAACCTACAATATTTTTTATACCAGCCATGCACACCTACTGACGAGGTTTCGTCTACTTTCTTTGAAAAATACGATTTTTATGAACATTTTAAATGTGTAGACCGTGGCTGTAGACCGTTGGTAACCATTGGCAATAGGCATTTTCATACTACATCACGTGCCCATTAGGAAAGGAGCGTTCTTTCAATTCCTAGCATACTTTAACAATGGAAAACGAACAATTATAATTGGCACAAACCATTTTCCAATTACTGGGACAAGGGAAGATAGAAAATAATAGGGAATGGGGTGTCTATGAGCGCTACCATGTTGCCACATGTGAATGCGAAGGAGCATAGCCTAAGCAAATTTATTAAATTCGTAGATGGTTTTGGGAGGGTTATGGTGCATAAAATTGAGCCATTTGCACAGTTTCTCACCAGCATGTTGTTCGCAATTATTTATATCATGCATGGTTTGTAGACATTCTCATGAATTTTTTTGTTTTTTCATCAACAATTAAACCATAAATAAGGGGACTTTTCAGCAAAAAAACACTTTTTCAAAAGCACTAAACTATACTGTTTTTCCTTTGAAAATTGATAGTTTTCTTAAACCGATGATCGAATTCTGCACAAAATACTTGTATTCAATAATGATTTAAATGATATTGACGGAAAAAATCAGTAGAATGTTTTTTGTAACAAATAACAATACTCGGACTATATCATACTATATCAATCGTTCAGAGTCCAAACCCCCTCCCCCCTTTTAACTGGGTAAAGAGTGAAAATTTCGAATTTTCATTAGTAGCATTGAGATCAGCACCATCGAAAACCCTAGGGTAGCACAATGTTTTGATATCGCAGATTGCTGTTTTCGAGAAAATTTTCAGACAATGCCTGCCAAAAGTCTTGGAACACTGACATCAATTTCCAAGGTCAAAACCAATCATCCCCCTCTCCCCCACGGAACAATGTTGGTTTACTATCAAACGGACTAGGATTTTAGGAAGCACTTTCTTTTGCGCTTCTTTTATGATATTTCTCTAAATCATCAACATTGTTTGAGGGGGAAGGGGGCGGAAGTAGCAAATTTTTTTCATGAAAGGAATGAAAGATATCAAATGCAGCGTAAATTGGTGGGTGTTCCAAGTACTTTTGGCAGGCATTGTCTGAATTTCATTTTGAAGCTTATTAGATATTCCACCAAAACCAATATCCTCCTATAGGTTTTTGATGGTGCTGATTCCATTTCTGCCATTTTCAACATCGTACGTGTTACCGATTAGGAGATATGGGGGTATTGTCTCTTTTCGGGGGTGGGGGCAAGCTACCCCCATAAAACTAAATGCCATATTTCAATTAAGGTGAAAATTGCTAAAATCAAAATCGATTTCCAATAAATAAGATCAAGATTGTATTTTGAATCTTTTCAAAGGCTCGTAGCCAGATGGCTGTCTAAGAAATAACGGGATAGATGAAGGAGACAAATATGAGTGGCAGCTAGAAAATAATCTAAAATTGGAAAGGATGCAATTTTATAAAAGTGACATCGATTCCTCTGTTTCATGTTTCTAATTATAGATAAGGTCGTATTTGAGAATTATGTCGGGTAGTTGCTCTCCTTTTATCACGGATTTACAAGTTGTCATTCATATAGGCCCTTGTTGTGCAATTCAGTGCCCAAATGACAAATTTCAGAGTGTTTACCTAAATTGTAGAAAGGAACCCCGTGTTTCCCACATCAGAGTTCCCAACTGATTGATCTTCTATTCCATGTTGGTTGGTAAGGGAACTGAAATAAAACTGACATCCACTCGCCTTCCTGCGCTCCTAAATGCTTGGCCCAGAAGCACTACAAAGGAAGCCCTCTTCCCTACTGTTACTGCATTGCCAAAATGGCCTTTAAGTTAGACTCTACCTGCTACTTTTGTCTTCATAAAGCGCAAGGCAGATTATTTCATCGTTAATTGATTGCTGTATTTGTTTGCGTGACATTTGCCACAACAAAATATATTATTTCATCGAATGTAGCGCGCGTCGATGTGAAGGACAAGGCCCCGCAAGGCAACTCTCACCCTCGGAAATGAACGCTTGTAGACCGTTGTGTAGACCGTGGCTGTTTCTTCGCAATTTTCTGACTTGTCAGGGGGATGTTTGCCCCCAAATTCACCCAAAAGGTGTATAATAATACCCCTCAAAGATAAAATTAACCTTTGTATGAATTCCATGAAGAAAACGGCAAAATATGACGAAAATCCCACGGTCTACACTCAAAAGGAGAATAAGATCTAGAGTACTTCAAATTCAATTCTCAGAAAGTGTAGACCGTTGACACTTTCCTGAATTTCTTCAGTTTTACAACTTGTATCGATCTGAAAACCTACAATATTTTTTATACCAGCCATGCACACCTACTGACGAGGTTTCGTCTACTTTCTTTGAAAAATACGATTTTTATGAACATTTTAAATGTGTAGACCGTGGCTGTAGACCGTTGGTAACCATTGGCAATAGGCATTTTCATACTACATCACGTGCCCATTAGGAAAGGAGCGTTCTTTCAATTCCTAGCATACTTTAACAATGGAAAACGAACAATTATAATTGGCACAAACCATTTTCCAATTACTGGGACAAGGGAAGATAGAAAATAATAGGGAATGGGGTGTCTATGAGCGCTACCATGTTGCCACATGTGAATGCGAAGGAGCATAGCCTAAGCAAATTTATTAAATTCGTAGATGGTTTTGGGAGGGTTATGGTGCATAAAATTGAGCCATTTGCACAGTTTCTCACCAGCATGTTGTTCGCAATTATTTATATCATGCATGGTTTGTAGACATTCTCATGAATTTTTTTGTTTTTTCATCAACAATTAAACCATAAATAAGGGGACTTTTCAGCAAAAAAACACTTTTTCAAAAGCACTAAACTATACTGTTTTTCCTTTGAAAATTGATAGTTTTCTTAAACCGATGATCGAATTCTGCACAAAATACTTGTATTCAATAATGATTTAAATGATATTGACGGAAAAAATCAGTAGAATGTTTTTTGTAACAAATAACAATACTCGGACTATATCATACTATATCAATCGTTCAGAGTCCAAACCCCCTCCCCCCTTTTAACTGGGTAAAGAGTGAAAATTTCGAATTTTCATTAGTAGCATTGAGATCAGCACCATCGAAAACCCTAGGGTAGCACAATGTTTTGATATCGCAGATTGCTGTTTTCGAGAAAATTTTCAGACAATGCCTGCCAAAAGTCTTGGAACACTGACATCAATTTCCAAGGTCAAAACCAATCATCCCCCTCTCCCCCACGGAACAATGTTGGTTTACTATCAAACGGACTAGGATTTTAGGAAGCACTTTCTTTTGCGCTTCTTTTATGATATTTCTCTAAATCATCAACATTGTTTGAGGGGGAAGGGGGCGGAAGTAGCAAATTTTTTTCATGAAAGGAATGAAAGATATCAAATGCAGCGTAAATTGGTGGGTGTTCCAAGTACTTTTGGCAGGCATTGTCTGAATTTCATTTTGAAGCTTATTAGATATTCCACCAAAACCAATATCCTCCTATAGGTTTTTGATGGTGCTGATTCCATTTCTGCCATTTTCAACATCGTACGTGTTACCGATTAGGAGATATGGGGGTATTGTCTCTTTTCGGGGGTGGGGGCAAGCTACCCCCATAAAACTAAATGCCATATTTCAATTAAGGTGAAAATTGCTAAAATCAAAATCGATTTCCAATAAATAAGATCAAGATTGTATTTTGAATCTTTTCAAAGGCTCGTAGCCAGATGGCTGTCTAAGAAATAACGGGATAGATGAAGGAGACAAATATGAGTGGCAGCTAGAAAATAATCTAAAATTGGAAAGGATGCAATTTTATAAAAGTGACATCGATTCCTCTGTTTCATGTTTCTAATTATAGATAAGGTCGTATTTGAGAATTATGTCGGGTAGTTGCTCTCCTTTTATCACGGATTTACAAGTTGTCATTCATATAGGCCCTTGTTGTGCAATTCAGTGCCCAAATGACAAATTTCAGAGTGTTTACCTAAATTGTAGAAAGGAACCCCGTGTTTCCCACATCAGAGTTCCCAACTGATTGATCTTCTATTCCATGTTGGTTGGTAAGGGAACTGAAATAAAACTGACATCCACTCGCCTTCCTGCGCTCCTAAATGCTTGGCCCAGAAGCACTACAAAGGAAGCCCTCTTCCCTACTGTTACTGCATTGCCAAAATGGCCTTTAAGTTAGACTCTACCTGCTACTTTTGTCTTCATAAAGCGCAAGGCAGATTATTTCATCGTTAATTGATTGCTGTATTTGTTTGCGTGACATTTGCCACAACAAAATATATTATTTCATCGAATGTAGCGCGCGTCGATGTGAAGGACAAGGCCCCGCAAGGCAACTCTCACCCTCGGAAATGAACGCTTGTAGACCGTTGTGTAGACCGTGGCTGTTTCTTCGCAATTTTCTGACTTGTCAGGGGGATGTTTGCCCCCAAATTCACCCAAAAGGTGTATAATAATACCCCTCAAAGATAAAATTAACCTTTGTATGAATTCCATGAAGAAAACGGCAAAATATGACGAAAATCCCACGGTCTACACTCAAAAGGAGAATAAGATCTAGAGTACTTCAAATTCAATTCTCAGAAAGTGTAGACCGTTGACACTTTCCTGAATTTCTTCAGTTTTACAACTTGTATCGATCTGAAAACCTACAATATTTTTTATACCAGCCATGCACACCTACTGACGAGGTTTCGTCTACTTTCTTTGAAAAATACGATTTTTATGAACATTTTAAATGTGTAGACCGTGGCTGTAGACCGTTGGTAACCATTGGCAATAGGCATTTTCATACTACATCACGTGCCCATTAGGAAAGGAGCGTTCTTTCAATTCCTAGCATACTTTAACAATGGAAAACGAACAATTATAATTGGCACAAACCATTTTCCAATTACTGGGACAAGGGAAGATAGAAAATAATAGGGAATGGGGTGTCTATGAGCGCTACCATGTTGCCACATGTGAATGCGAAGGAGCATAGCCTAAGCAAATTTATTAAATTCGTAGATGGTTTTGGGAGGGTTATGGTGCATAAAATTGAGCCATTTGCACAGTTTCTCACCAGCATGTTGTTCGCAATTATTTATATCATGCATGGTTTGTAGACATTCTCATGAATTTTTTTGTTTTTTCATCAACAATTAAACCATAAATAAGGGGACTTTTCAGCAAAAAAACACTTTTTCAAAAGCACTAAACTATACTGTTTTTCCTTTGAAAATTGATAGTTTTCTTAAACCGATGATCGAATTCTGCACAAAATACTTGTATTCAATAATGATTTAAATGATATTGACGGAAAAAATCAGTAGAATGTTTTTTGTAACAAATAACAATACTCGGACTATATCATACTATATCAATCGTTCAGAGTCCAAACCCCCTCCCCCCTTTTAACTGGGTAAAGAGTGAAAATTTCGAATTTTCATTAGTAGCATTGAGATCAGCACCATCGAAAACCCTAGGGTAGCACAATGTTTTGATATCGCAGATTGCTGTTTTCGAGAAAATTTTCAGACAATGCCTGCCAAAAGTCTTGGAACACTGACATCAATTTCCAAGGTCAAAACCAATCATCCCCCTCTCCCCCACGGAACAATGTTGGTTTACTATCAAACGGACTAGGATTTTAGGAAGCACTTTCTTTTGCGCTTCTTTTATGATATTTCTCTAAATCATCAACATTGTTTGAGGGGGAAGGGGGCGGAAGTAGCAAATTTTTTTCATGAAAGGAATGAAAGATATCAAATGCAGCGTAAATTGGTGGGTGTTCCAAGTACTTTTGGCAGGCATTGTCTGAATTTCATTTTGAAGCTTATTAGATATTCCACCAAAACCAATATCCTCCTATAGGTTTTTGATGGTGCTGATTCCATTTCTGCCATTTTCAACATCGTACGTGTTACCGATTAGGAGATATGGGGGTATTGTCTCTTTTCGGGGGTGGGGGCAAGCTACCCCCATAAAACTAAATGCCATATTTCAATTAAGGTGAAAATTGCTAAAATCAAAATCGATTTCCAATAAATAAGATCAAGATTGTATTTTGAATCTTTTCAAAGGCTCGTAGCCAGATGGCTGTCTAAGAAATAACGGGATAGATGAAGGAGACAAATATGAGTGGCAGCTAGAAAATAATCTAAAATTGGAAAGGATGCAATTTTATAAAAGTGACATCGATTCCTCTGTTTCATGTTTCTAATTATAGATAAGGTCGTATTTGAGAATTATGTCGGGTAGTTGCTCTCCTTTTATCACGGATTTACAAGTTGTCATTCATATAGGCCCTTGTTGTGCAATTCAGTGCCCAAATGACAAATTTCAGAGTGTTTACCTAAATTGTAGAAAGGAACCCCGTGTTTCCCACATCAGAGTTCCCAACTGATTGATCTTCTATTCCATGTTGGTTGGTAAGGGAACTGAAATAAAACTGACATCCACTCGCCTTCCTGCGCTCCTAAATGCTTGGCCCAGAAGCACTACAAAGGAAGCCCTCTTCCCTACTGTTACTGCATTGCCAAAATGGCCTTTAAGTTAGACTCTACCTGCTACTTTTGTCTTCATAAAGCGCAAGGCAGATTATTTCATCGTTAATTGATTGCTGTATTTGTTTGCGTGACATTTGCCACAACAAAATATATTATTTCATCGAATGTAGCGCGCGTCGATGTGAAGGACAAGGCCCCGCAAGGCAACTCTCACCCTCGGAAATGAACGCTTGTAGACCGTTGTGTAGACCGTGGCTGTTTCTTCGCAATTTTCTGACTTGTCAGGGGGATGTTTGCCCCCAAATTCACCCAAAAGGTGTATAATAATACCCCTCAAAGATAAAATTAACCTTTGTATGAATTCCATGAAGAAAACGGCAAAATATGACGAAAATCCCACGGTCTACACTCAAAAGGAGAATAAGATCTAGAGTACTTCAAATTCAATTCTCAGAAAGTGTAGACCGTTGACACTTTCCTGAATTTCTTCAGTTTTACAACTTGTATCGATCTGAAAACCTACAATATTTTTTATACCAGCCATGCACACCTACTGACGAGGTTTCGTCTACTTTCTTTGAAAAATACGATTTTTATGAACATTTTAAATGTGTAGACCGTGGCTGTAGACCGTTGGTAACCATTGGCAATAGGCATTTTCATACTACATCACGTGCCCATTAGGAAAGGAGCGTTCTTTCAATTCCTAGCATACTTTAACAATGGAAAACGAACAATTATAATTGGCACAAACCATTTTCCAATTACTGGGACAAGGGAAGATAGAAAATAATAGGGAATGGGGTGTCTATGAGCGCTACCATGTTGCCACATGTGAATGCGAAGGAGCATAGCCTAAGCAAATTTATTAAATTCGTAGATGGTTTTGGGAGGGTTATGGTGCATAAAATTGAGCCATTTGCACAGTTTCTCACCAGCATGTTGTTCGCAATTATTTATATCATGCATGGTTTGTAGACATTCTCATGAATTTTTTTGTTTTTTCATCAACAATTAAACCATAAATAAGGGGACTTTTCAGCAAAAAAACACTTTTTCAAAAGCACTAAACTATACTGTTTTTCCTTTGAAAATTGATAGTTTTCTTAAACCGATGATCGAATTCTGCACAAAATACTTGTATTCAATAATGATTTAAATGATATTGACGGAAAAAATCAGTAGAATGTTTTTTGTAACAAATAACAATACTCGGACTATATCATACTATATCAATCGTTCAGAGTCCAAACCCCCTCCCCCCTTTTAACTGGGTAAAGAGTGAAAATTTCGAATTTTCATTAGTAGCATTGAGATCAGCACCATCGAAAACCCTAGGGTAGCACAATGTTTTGATATCGCAGATTGCTGTTTTCGAGAAAATTTTCAGACAATGCCTGCCAAAAGTCTTGGAACACTGACATCAATTTCCAAGGTCAAAACCAATCATCCCCCTCTCCCCCACGGAACAATGTTGGTTTACTATCAAACGGACTAGGATTTTAGGAAGCACTTTCTTTTGCGCTTCTTTTATGATATTTCTCTAAATCATCAACATTGTTTGAGGGGGAAGGGGGCGGAAGTAGCAAATTTTTTTCATGAAAGGAATGAAAGATATCAAATGCAGCGTAAATTGGTGGGTGTTCCAAGTACTTTTGGCAGGCATTGTAGTCACTAAATAAACACTCCATCAGTAAACGTGTCGTTCCCAAACCCAGCGTTTAGTCTTATTTTACGTGCAGAGAACACTGAGCCAACGAGAGAGATAGTATATTGCCTGTCTAACTCTGATCTGAACTGAACTAAAATTGCTTATAATTAAATATACTTAATTATATAAAGAAATGAATATTAGTAAAGTTAAAGCGTGGTAAAGTTAAAGTAAACAATACGGATTAGCAATGCGTGATGTGAGAGTGACGTAGAGGATACCTGTGCTGCGATGTGTGAATGTCATGGAATGAATGAGAAGGAAGAATCAACAGAAACAGGCCGAAGTAGAGAGCAAACAGGCATATGTTCATATAAATATCATAGGGTCCTATGGTATTCAGTAAAATATTTCAGGGAACATTGCAAGGAAATATTGCACATTCATTATTTGATAAATAAAATTTTACTTCTTTTCAGTCTACTCCCTCAATACAAAACTTCAGATTCACATTTGCATCCGTATTTCGTTTTGCATTTCTTTGTATTAAAGCGTCCACACTTTCGAGCTATGGACATCGATATCGAATATGCTTTTTAGCCATCGGTTTTTCACGCATAAGGGAAACATATGGGCACCGGTTTTCGAAGGTTTCAGAAAACAATAGCCACCGGTTTCAATATTGGCGCATAGATAGCATACTCCAAGCTGTCACTTCGAGTGGCTACTGATTTCCTCGAATTTAAATTCCTCGGATACTTTTGTGGGGGTTCAATTCAGTATGTAAACAGAAGAACTGTAGTCAGTCAGGGAGAAATGCAGCAATTGTTGCAATTGAAATTTAGATCAAAAAGAGGAACATAGCTCTTAAAATTTGACCGGTTTTTTGAAACCTGTGCAACCGGCCTAGATCCGCGCCTGCCTACTGAATCAAAAAAATATAACAAACTGTTGTGCATGATATTACAACAACTATCAGCAATGCATAATGGTCTATTGCTAGTCATCAATACGTGAACAAGCTGTCTTCCATGGTACTTTGCAAATTGGAGCAATAGTTTGTGAGTAATTCTAGAACAGACATTCCAGACATTTTTGGCTATCGCTATCAGTGGTGATTTTGTGAATACCAATTCTTCTATTGATCCTCGTTATATCAACGTTAAGTAAGCGATTTCAATGAAGCAAACCCTCTTGATTTTGCTTCGCCCAATTCAACAATCTCTATTCTTTTCTTCCTGTAATTAAATTCTTTATGAAGACCTGAAATGTGAATTGGTCTCTCATTATGGCAGGTTACGAGCTCAGTATTTATTCATAATGCATATTTCAGCCTAAAAAGCTTTTACGGTACAGCCAGGCCTTTCTCAAGCGCTACTTGTACGAGCTAAACCTTAGCTCTCTAAACTCAATCTCTGGATTTGTGGCGCGTGATTTATGTGTTTTGCTAGTTCCTTATATGAAAGTCTTAAGTATCTACATTGGAAAAAAACAAGCTAGAGAATACTTCTAGATACTTATGTATGAGTGAAGTCATTCAATGGTATCGTTTTTACTTTTATAGAGGGTTGATTTCCTTAATGAGGAATGTCACTGCCTTTATACGCAATGAAACAACGGGAGTGATGCAAGTTTGATGCAGAGAGAGTATGCACAAAAAAGGTGAAATAAGCTGGGAAAATGAATGAATGGGGCGAAGGAAATGTACAAACGAGGTGGATTAAAGCGAGGCTGAGCGCTGTGCGTTGACAGAAGGTTTGTTGTTAACTAGGACTTGTCAAACAGAAAGGGCCACGATTGTATCCGCTTAGAGCCATAGCCATTGGAGGTGTGGAAATGTGATACCTTCTTTAAAAAAATTTAGATAGCAAAAACGAAGAGATTTTTGCCATCAAATTAACTGGGAGAAACTTAGTATAGAGTGGTCAAAAGATTCCTGCATTAAGCCTGATTTACACCAGACGAATTTTTCGCGCGAAGCGAATTTTTCGCCACGAATTTTTCTCCTGCGAATTCGCTGCGAATTCGAAGTTTAATTTCCACTGGCAGAATTTCTTTTGCGAATTCGCCGCGAATAATGCCAAAGAAAATGGCGTCTGTTCGAAGATTGTTGTTATTGAAAAAAAGCGAGCAAAAAAGCAAATAAATGGGTACTTGGTTCGGAAAATTTATTGAGAACGTCTGCAGAAGGGGGAGTTTCATCTTTTGGTAAGTGACTTACGCTTACATTGTCAGGAATAATTACTTTCGAATGTCGCCAACTACATATGAGGAGCTTTTATCGTTTATTGCACCAAAGACGCCTGTTGCTAGAAACGTCCCATTACATTGTTTATGTTATAGGTGCGGGATTTTCCCAGCATTGTTTAGGCCTAGTCATAGGTTACTCATTCTTCACCCATGTTGTTGTTTGAACCATTGCGTAGTTTTCTGTCGTTTTGCATACTTTTGATTTAGATATGTTCACATTGCGTAGCACCATTCGGCCTAGCCCTTCCTTTGGGTTCGTGTCAGATGTCTTCAATTGCTGTTCTGATTGGTTTATTTTACATGGCGAAAAAATTCGCAGCGAAAAAGTAGGAATGGTTTCTACTTTTTCGCAGCGAATTATTCGCTGCGAATTCGCTGCGAATTCGCTGCGAATTTTCTAATCTCCACTTCTGCGCATATTTTTCGCGCATTCGCGGCGAAAAATTCGCTTCGCACGAAAAAATTCGTCTCGTGTAAATCAGGCTTTATGTACATTTGGATAAGACCACGTGACCGATCCCCTAGCAGAAAATATTTTATTTTGAAGCTCCAAAGCAACATAACCTCCTTAACTTATGCTAAAATTGCGTAAATATGATTGGACAGTTTGAAAATTATATTTATTTGCTTAATTTATGCGTTTCCTTCGTATAAATAGCCTAGACAACATGGGCCTGTATCCAGTTGTCTTCTTGAAGACACCAGACAGTCGCAAGAATAGTGCATTTGTTACTCATATGTCAGGATAGCAAGTTAACACTAATAACGTAATCAATGTAAGTAAATTGTACAAGGAAAAAAATTTTTTTTTAAATAATTAACGACATTTCGAGCATAGCCCATTATTCACTTGATAACGGGCTATGCTCGAAATGTCGTCATTTATTGTCGAAATGTCGAAATGTCGACAGGGATGTCGAGGGGCTTCATTTTTTTAGATTTTTCGAATTTCACAATTTTTTGCCATCTGTTTACTTGGAAAAATAGCCAATTGGCATGTTGGTGCTGGAGTTCACTGCATGCTGCTCGTGACCAGAAAAAAGCCGTTTATTGTGGAAAATGTTGTGCATTGACTTTAACACTACAACGTTTTTATTACCGTTAGAAGTGTTGCAAGAATTATAGAATTTGTCTAGAATTTTTTACGCTTGCGCCACGAATTTTTTTTTTATACATAGACGCTACGCCACTGGACGTCATCCATAGCATTGAAACACTATCGCACAAAACAATTCCACTTGGCAGCGTGGATTTTTACCGTGACGCCACGAACTTTAATCAAGTACCACCCACCCCCTAATTTATCGTGACAAACTTTAATCTTGAGCCACCCAACCCCAAGGCGTAACGTAAATTTCTGAACAGCCCTTAAAGAGTTGACTTACAAGAGAAGTTTTGGAGGTCCTTTGAGAAAATCCGAAAAGCGAGGCCTCCTGTGAGCGAAGCGAGCAGAAATTTTCGCGACCATGCCCTTTGGATTACCGCTTGAATTTAATTTTCGTGCAATCCTTTGAAACGTCTTAAAATTTTTAGGCATAATTCTGTTACTTTTAATTGATTAAACTTTAAAACAAAATTCATTTCTTTATGAGACGCCTTTGACCTTGAACCCCTTGCATAATTTACCCTTTCCCCCCCCTCTCGGCGGCCCTGATGGCTAGAAAAACCAACATCGTGAACATTGTTATACTTGAGGTTGAACGACAGTGTTAAGTATAACATGAAATTGCGTGAGTTCTTTCTACTTTAACAAATACCAATAAAATTCAGGGCTTTAACTTACGACCTTGCTTCTGAATCTTTACTTTAGCGGCGGCAGGAGAACGTCAGAGAGAGAAACGGCGACTGGTCTTTATCTTTATCTTCATCAGCGTCAAACTAGCGTCTAAATTACAACTTCTCTAAATCTCTAAACTAAAAGCTCAAATTTATATAAGATTAAACAATAGATAGTGCAATAAATCTAAACATCCAATAAAAGTTCCAGCAAAGCAAACGTCCAATAGGAAAAGGGGTTCTTGTTATTATTTGTCCAATCATAAGGTTTTTCTTCGAGTTGCACTTCGTGGTGCAATCCCTGACGGCCAAAATATACCATGACGTAACTTGTTTTGAGTTGCATGTCGTGGTGCAATCTCTCGTAATCTCGTCGTCCAATGACGTAATGTTAACTATACAACAACATAGTTGAATGCAGCCCCCTACTGTTTCCATCATATAACTGAACAGAATCGCAGATCAGCGTGGTTGTTTCAATATGAAACCGCATTTTTTAATGAATCCATGGCATGACATGATCGACAGAGTAGGGATCCACCAACCCGCCTTTTTGGTCCGGAATTGCTGTCACCTATTTCAACGTAGGAAAATGATCTTAGTCTACCTATGTTCTGAATTACATTCTATCTTGTTTCAAAAAGGTGTAGGTCAGTCCACTATAGTTGTTCACTGATGATTACCAATTGGCAATGAATTGGCACTCAGAGCAATACGTCAAACTTCCTTTAATCAACCTTTTCACATCAATAGACAGGGGTGTGGAATGACTGATATTTTTGGGAGGACACAAAATTTTCTACTAGCAATAAGCTAATTTTAACTTTGTTTTATAATTAAATTTAGTCATTTTCTTACAGAATTGGGTGAATTCTAGGCATTAGCGTTATGTAATAAGATTCTCTGGCGTAAAGAAGCATTGTAATTGCAATTTCAAAACTTTCAAAATAAGGATTTCAAAGACTGTGATTCGCACCCACATCCCCCCCCCCTGGCATTAAGGTGCATGTTGATTGTTCAATTTGCCTTGCTTGTTAGCTGATGCTAGCTTTGAATCAAGTTGCTGCAGGTCTGAAACGTCAGTGGCTGAAACCAGAAATAAACTTTTCATTAATATTTTATGAACACTGCAAAGGACAAGCTTGCATTCTAAATTGTATTTGCGAGGAAGTTGACTAAACACATGTGTATTACAACTTATTTGTAAATCATGACTACGCTAAAAATATTTTTGAAATCTACTGTGGCTTCACTTTGGTTATTGTCTGCCATTCGACTTTCTTACATGTTAGAGTATGATGTCACAACCTTTGTGAATAGCAGTTTGATCTCAAATATTACGAGTTCAAAGGCTCATAATTTTACGTTTTCAAATACAAGAGTACGGTTTCAATATGAGCTAATTAAAGGGAGTGCTGGCCTTTCAAATATCGTGGACATACTTTCTAGGCAACAGGATATTTCTAGAAATAGCACTGTTTTGAGAATGTCATATGTTGGAGAGCAGATTGAAAATATCATAACTGAAGTCCTCTCAAGCAAGAAAGAAAAGCTTCATCCATTGCAGCCAGGCAACTGCTCGCAGGTAAATACAATTCTTTGCAAGTATCAGGTAAAATCTCGTGGCTAGAAACAAATCTTAAAAGAAAAGTAATGTTCTGAATTGCAATCTAGTAAATTAATCTGATATACTAAACGTTTCTAAGTGTCTGCCTCTTGTTGGTTGCTTCTAGTGAAAACTTCAGCCCCTAATGTACTTAAAAACCGTATTTTGAAATAAAGTTTTAATTTTTCACTACTCCAAAGTATATTTCAAAGTATATTCATTGTGGTATCGCAAAAACTCCCCCATTGTTAGTTTTTTCTTTATCTTGATGAGATTTCGTGGCTTAAAAAAGTCTCAAAAAGTTTCTCTTCCCCCAACCCCGTAAACAGCTTGGCTTTCATCTATCTGCAAACGTCGATACCAGTGTTCTCTTATACTGCTTGTCTCCGATGATCTGCGATCTTCTGTGACCCGGTAAACAAAGAGCCTCAGTTTGATCATTAGTGCACCAAATAAACGACGCAAGTCTATATGAATAAGAAAAGAAAAGAAAAAGAAAGAATATTTTCAAAGAAGCTTCTGTTACAGATATTCGAACTACTTTATTTTCATTTCATTTCATAATAATTGCTGATCTTCGAGCAGGTGCTGTTTCAATTTGTTGAGCCATTCCATGGTCAGAAAATATTTTTTCCCTTTTCTTTTGAAGAGTCCTCATCTTCAGCCTTTTTATCAGAGAGAACAGTAACATGGAGAGGTCTTTGAAAATTATTGTTAAAGGGCAACCCTCTTTGACCATATAATGTAAGAGTAGAAACTAGAAATGATGGTCAACGGACCCAAATGATAATCACATACAAGTTTCTACTTCAGCGATCATTGCTGACAACAGCAAGGACCACTTTTTGGTTCACTGCACATGGGAACCAATATTCTTGACACTTGATAACATGATAGACACATAATAATTACGATTATTACTCTGTTTTAAGCTCTTAAATTGTGTTGAAATTATATTCTTTTTGGAGCAGATCTCGGATGAGGCATTCGATGTGCCATCACCTTGCAAAAGATTCAAAGACGCTTATCTGCATACATTCAAGACGCTTATAAATGAAGTTTTTGTCAAGCCAGTAATGCTCGTGACTGACGAGCAGGATCCTTGTGTCAAGAATATTGCAAATACTCTCAGTAAGATCTCAGATGACGGTCTTTTTGTTCAGAAGGTTGGTAGTACTCGCTCCCTTGTAAAAGATATCACAGAAGCTGTAAACAAGGCAATTACAACATCAACATCAACAATTATTCTTCTTTGCTCAAATCACATATCCGAGCTAATTTTGGCGAGATCGATTTCGCATCCTGCTTTGAAGGACAATGTGATATGGGTCACAGTCAGCTCAAACATCAAAAAAGCGATCGTTCCTACAATTCTTTTGAACGTTGAGTTTGAGGAAAACAAGGCTAGTCTGCTGCCATCTTTGAACAAGGACAGCATCATGCTTCTTGCTGCAAAGAAGGTGGTATCATTGTCGGTTGAAAGTAAAAGGCTATCAAGACCGTAAGTTTTCTTAATTCAAATAAAAAAAGCTTGTTGTAAAGTTCGGATTTCGGATTCAAAAAGTTTTGTGAATGAGGCCAAGATATTTTTACGAAGAAGAAGAGTTGGTTTTAGGGTATCTTAGACATTTTGATATTTCCTTCAGCCAATTACATATCCCAAACCCATTTTTGAAAGTTTTGTTAAAGGGTGTAAGAGCATGTGACGACATTAAAGATTATTCATTTAGCAGGGACTACCAGCAAGTGAATTATAGGTTTTTTAAGAAATATTATTTTTTAGATCAAGCAAACATACTTGCTTCCTAACGTAGAACTACAGCAGTGATTATAAACGATATCCCAAAAGGAAAATCTTCAAATGTTTTGCCTCGTCTAAGAACTAATCTTTTAAGTAGCAGCGTGTAAATTAAATTCAAAAATTTTCAGCGGATAAAATTTAGGATAATAAACATGTTTTTGGCATTTTGGACAAACAAATTTTCGCCCAAATTTTGACCAGTCTTTTAGATGTTTAGAGCAAATTCGAAGCAGGTTATTATTTCACACATATTTTAAAGATTGTTATTAAACTCTTGAGAAACTTGTAAGTGACTCTGAGTTCTAAAAATTTGATATTGCTAAGAAACTTTCAGTACCGAACATTCAGTGACGGTGACTTTTGATAGAGAACAAGAAAGGTGATTTCATTTGATTTCAATTTGAGAATGAGAAAGATGATTTCAATTAGCAGTACGTTAGTTTTAAAAGATTTTTGCCGATCTTTTCATGTTTAAGATTCTACCTTTCGGTTCGGTTTGTTTTGTAGTGGAAAAAGGATTCTGAGATCAATTGATTTCTGTTGCTCCAGTCAATTTACATTGCGCTTGCGCAATTTATACGAAACCTTTCTGCGTGACAAATTTTTGGACATCTCTAAATGTCTTACAAATAAATTTTCGGCCGAAATTTTGTGCACTTTATGTAGGGCAGACAACTGCTCATACCTCCATCTTCTTGAATTTCTTTTTATTTTCATTTAATTCCCATTCAAAAGTGTTAGGAAATTTCTTCTTTTCAATTCTCTTTGCACTTTAAAGCAAATAGCGTCACAGGCCAATAATCGCAGTAAATTTGATGATGTAAATTAATTTCTTGCGAAATGACATTACCGCCTCCCTTGATTCAAAAGACTGTTTTTTGCATGAATATAAGAGTTGATTTGCTTGGGAATAATTTTTCCAATGTTGAGGCAAGAAGGTTTGTGAATATGATATAAACATAAAGTACAAAGTAAGAGGAGAAATTTGACACTGAAAAATGGCGCCAACATTTCTAGAAATTTCATGGATGTTTCCGACAAATGAATTTTCAGATTTTTTTCTCTTTTAATCTCAAATTTTGCTTTCCTCGAAATGTTGTCAATATTCATTTGCTCTAGGGATGCCATTCTTATGACAAAGAAGGCTGTTAGCGAATTCAAAGCCCTCTGCAATGAGCGGAGTTCAACTGAACCTCTGGCTTCAGTCTCTTTTCGCCTCCCAAACCACCAATGGCAAACTATGTATCGATTGTCCGGCAAAGGCAAATTAACACTGCTTTCACGCGACTCAAAGATTTCTTGGCTTTCCCGGACCAACTTTCATAAACAGATGTTAACAGTTGTTACAGTAGAGGACCCACCATTTGTAGAAAAGGCATCTAATAAGGATATTGATAGAAAAACCCGTTCATGTACTCAAGGCCTTTTGTGTAGATTTAAGGAAACAACTAGCAACGGAACAACATGGGAACGAACATGCTGTGTAGGGCTCATGATGGATCTGCTTAAACGACTACAAAAAGACTTATCATTGTCAATAGATCTCTACCTTGCTGAGGATGGTTATTACGGGAGCTTTGAAAATAACACTTGGAATGGCATGATCAGGGACCTTATAATAAGAAAGGCAGAAATGATAATGGGACCGATTACAGCCACAGAATCACGATCGGCTGTGGTCGACGTTGGTGAACCAATGTTTCATATATCCCTTGCAATATTGCTCCTCCAACAATATGAGACCGAACTGTCTTTCCTGAACTTTAGCTTTGTAAACAATGTTGATGGAGATCTATTATTGGTTCTTCTAGCAATGTTTTTGTTTGGATTTTGCTTCATTTATATCTTGGAAAACACGCTATTTTCTAAAAAAGACGAGAGCTCAAAGAGGAGTTATAACCTTAAGGATGGCTTCGCGTACGTTTCGGGAATTACGTTTCAAAGAGATCTTGGTGGAAAGAGCCCGAAGAAAAGTTCTGCAAGGATCAGTTTTGTCGTCTTTGCTTTTGCAATGGTGATTATCATGTCTACGTACACGGCAACTCTGACAGCTGTAAAAGTGAAACAAGAAAATTTGAATGTTTTTGAAGGAATGCATGATCCTAAGGTACAGATTTATTTTGGTGCTGTTTGGAACCTTTATTTACAAATAACAGTGGTCGTTGTTTTTCGCTTTTTTGAAAAAATAAAATGATCTCTGCTCTTTGGAAATGCCACCTGGAAATATTGAACATTTTGTACCTTATTGTCCTTAATCAACGAATGGGTAAATGGGTTAATTGGGCCATAAAGTTATGGAACCAAAGCTGGCAAAACCCTCAAAACAACTTCATCATTTTGAAAAGCAAGCGGTCAATGTGTACACTTTTCCTTCAGAATTCACACAGGTGGCTTAATTTTCCATTGCCTACCATGAAAGAGATCTGTGCGTCATAAATTAGCACTTAATTTATCCCTTATTCATGAACAATGCCACTTGTAGGATAATCCTTGTATGCTGAAGGTGTTTGAGTAAACAGCTATCATTATGAATTCAACTTCTATGATACTTATACAAACCTACAATGCTTGCCAAATATTTTTTAGAATACCAACGTTTCCAACGTTAATTTCAATCAACCCCATTTCCCCCTTAGAACAATATATTTTCAATATGCTAATTAGTATGTCATGTTTTTCATATGTTAACTATTTCTTTTCGATGTTTGATCCGATTCTGTTTGTTTGCTACCATTTCACCATTTCTTTGACTTTATTAATCATTTATTTCATAATTTGTGTCATATGTTATGCGTGCGCCATTTACTTAAAATCCTTTTCCCTTCGTTGTACATTCAGTCGAGTTTCCAAGTTGCCGTAGAAAAAAATTGGTGAAGGAGCACTTAGCGTGCACATAATTTGTAGTGAACTCAAAGTTCTGTCGCATTAACTCGTGGTTTGATAGCTTTTGGCTGCCGCTAATTTTGATGCTGCTTCTGAGTTTGTTTACCGTAGTTTTGATGCTACGTTGCAATGGAAACTTCTAAAGGAATAGAGCAAAATTTTTGACTTTGATCTTGTTAATTCAGTTCATTATTTTCACGTAAGAAAAATATAATTATACAATACGATAAAGCATCATTTACAAGCATTAAGCTTAAACACATATGACGATGGCAATGTCGAAAGAGACACAATTATATGACATGTGAACAACAGATTGAGTTCGTAACTTGAAGTATAATAGTTTGCTTTGTAAATTTGCTTTAGTTTAAAACAGGCAGATAGACTTGTAATTCAACAACACAATCACCGCATACTTTTCTCGCAGTTTACGAATCCTACAAACGATTTCAAGTTTGCCACAATTGCTAGTACAAGTGTTGCAGAATATTTCCGACGTTCAACCAGCGAACACTTTACAAACATGTTTACGTTCATGAAGAAATACAATCTCAAATCCACTAGAGAAGGTGCAATGAAGGTTCTCAATGGGTATGTTTTAACTACATATCTCTTTGATTGCGACAAGGTTTTGTCAATTAATTGTATTTTCCCACCAATATTCAAAAGGGTTGATAATCAAAATTTGAGAACCAGGTTTATCTATACCTTGTCTGTTAATATTTGCAATTCAAGTTCTATGCAAGGCTATAGGAATCCTTTCTCGGCCTTTTTAAATAGACAAAAATAACACGAGCGTGCTTGATAATTGATCGGACATGACCCTCTGGCCCCTTTCATCTATGCAATTAGGCCGGTTGAGAAATGTATGATCATGTTAGTATGAGCCTTTGCTTCTTGAATTACTTGTGGTTATACTGTGTCTCTTTGCATTCAAAATATAGTCTTTATTCATAATATATTTCTTAAAATATATTTCTACTCCAGAGAACTTCAGGCTTTTATCATGGAGTATCCCATGGCACAATATTATGCTGGTAAACAGAAAGACTGCAGACTTAAAGTGATTCCAACAAACCATGGGAAAGGAACATGGAATGTTTTTTTCAGCCGTGGCTCTTCTTGGAACGGTTTAATTTCAAGAAAAATCTTGGAATATAAAGAAAAAGCTATTCTTGCTAGTGATTACGAGAGGTGGATGCATAGCAAGTGCTCATCAGAGACTGGAACAACAGTTACAAATCACAAATTTACAATAACCCATTTCGGAGGATTGGTAGTGATTCTATCTTTGTCATTCCTTGCTTCATTAGTAGTTCTTATGTTTGAGAAACTTTTCTTTATGAGAAAAGAGTGTTTACAAAAGTATTCTCTACATGCGTCTGAATAATTATAACTGTCGTCAACATGGCCTATTTGAAGGGCAATTAGCTGTGAGGGCAAACTTTTAGTTTTTCAAAGAGGAGTACATTTGCCTATCGATTAAAACAATGGAAAGTCACTGGGGCTGGAGGGGCAATTGCCCTCCCCCTAGTTAGTTTGCTAAAAAGGGCGCTGGTCCTCAGATGCTAAGAATACAATAAACGGTATTCTTCTGACATAACAATTGTGACTGTGAGACAAACTAAACCGTTCCTGAACTGTGATCACCACCATTTATTCGATGCCAACATCAACAACCGAGCATATATAGTACTGAAGTAATATCAAATGTCTGTATAATGCAGGGACATGGTGTCAAATAGAGTTATCTGTATAATATGTAGACAATGTACGAAATAATTAACGATTACATATGAAAATATATGGTAAGCACTGCTAAGTTATGTAACCTTACTCTATGTTAAATGAAGTTGTAGTTTACAAAGCAATGGAAAATAACAATTAAATATTGATAAATTTTCTAACATTTTCTACTCTATGGCCTCAATTTTGAATCTCAGTATTTGGTTCTTATAATTAGAATAAAAACAGCATGAAATGGTTTGAAAATAGTAAAAAATCATATCTAGCATAAAGGCAAAGACAATGCGTGTAATATGTCCTAAAGCAGTTAAAAATGTAGTTAGATCTAATGAAAATGCACCTGTTCTCAATTTTGTACCTAACTATTGTTATAAAGCTTAATTTGTGTAAGCTGTATTGAACATTTGTGCTGATAAATTTACTTAACAAAATTATCAGCTGATCGTACTATAGATGCCATACCTTTTGCATTAAAAATACTTTGATTTTTTTGCTGATTCATGCCACCTTCAAACTAAAAATTCATCAACTTCAAGAATTTTCCCTTGGGTGCATGGCTCCCACTGTCCTGATTGGTTTTTACAAGCATCCGTCAGAAATAATTCCTTATTGTAATGTATACATAGTATGTATGTCTTTTTCTAGTACACTCTTTTTTTATAAGAGCCAGTAAATTTAAGTTCAGGCTGACTGTTCTTAATTTTTTCGAAAATCCGAGGCTAGATTGTTCTTAATTTTTTCTTAAATTAATAGGATGCAAGCAGGGCAATTGGTATCTTATTCACTCTAGAGTGGTGTTGAGGCCTCATTTGCCAACAAAGTGAGTGAGACAGCCTTCGTTTGCCGACAAGTTTGAGTATTCGCCGAAAAAGCACCCACACATGGCTAAAAATCTTCGTTTTTGAAATGAAACGTCGTTCAAAATTGCATTTTACAGACTCAGGTTGCTCTTAATTTGTTGTGTTCTTAATTTGTTGTGTCAATTTTGAGGCTCGTGTTCTTATAAAATTGTTCTTATTGAAAAAAGAGTGTATCGTAATTGACTCCTGTCTTCATGTGTATTGCAACTTGAGTTTGGTTGAGTTTGGCAGAAAGTCTCTCAAATAATAATAAAAGAGGTTAATGGCTAGAATTCCCCTAAAAATGGAAGCAGAAATACAGGGGCGTTGGGAGTGTGTGGTGTGGGGAGAGGCACCCCGAATCTTCGGCAAACTTGTAATACAGCAATACCCCAGTATTCATATCATCTTCCTTTCTTCTGCTCGTGCAAAAGGTTTTATCCGACAAAATAGGGCCATTTTTGTTGCCTTTGACCGAAATTCCCTCGCGACCTTCTTCATCGATTGATTCAAGCGATTCAACCTTTTTTTGTTTTTTGTGAAGCGTGGAAAAAGCAAAGGAAACTTGGCAACAAAAAACCGGGTTGACAAATTAATTATCCCGGAAGAGGTATTTTCCACTCTTTTTCGGGGCTCGGCCCAAACAACGAATGTACGAGAGGCTAATTCAAAATGAGACATAACAAGCTTCAAGTGACCGGGCCTACAAATTAGAATAATGCTAGATCGTAGTGACTTTACTATTCTTTACGGCTCTCAAACAGGTCAAGCAAAGGCAATTGCTGAAGAAATCTATGATAATTGTTCTACTCATGGTTTGAATGCTTCAATATTTTGTCTAAGTCTCATTGAGAAAAAGGTAAGTCATTAGAAAATAAATATATATCCGCCAAAATGTCACAGCAGATTGTTAAGTGTCTGTCGCTTTCATGCATGCTTCGATCATTTAAATCTGGTACACCCTGGCCGGCTTAACAGCTTTACATTTTCACTTGGGTAATACAAAAATTAGGAAAAACTCCCTGTTTATTTTAAAGTCGGGATTTTCTATTCTAGTTTTGTATAAATGAAGAAAAGTGTGTCGTGTTTGTGGTTTCTACAACTGGTGATGGAGAACCCCCTGATACTGTGAGAAAATTCTTCAGAAGAATTAATAAAAAGACTCTTGCTGATAGTTATCTGTGCAACCTAAGATTTGGATTTCTAGGTAATCAAAACTTATTTATTTGTATTTATTTATTTCTAAAACTTATTTAAATCATATGCTTATTTACGTTTAATATATATATATATATATATTATATATATATCTACCTATAAATCTATTTATAATTGTGGATGTTATATTATATAATATAATTCTATATTGCATGCTGTGCCCAAATATTGGCCTAAAGAGGTTGAACACTCATTCATTGTAGGGAACATTGCACAAAAGAGTCATGTTATTTCTTAAGTTCCACAATGGCCGCTAGCAGATTTTGATGAAACTCCCTTACCCCATTAGTAGCTAAGTGCTGCTCACTTACACACAAATGAATTTTTGGAGGATGCCTTATGAGATCAAGACTTTTTTTGGCAGTTACAGAACTTGAAAATGGATTTGAAAAAAGCAAAAATTTCACAACTACTGAAAGCTTTTTAGTCTGACACTCCCCAGAGTATAAAATGCAGAATAAGGGTACAAAAGAACACAGTGGAAAATATATAACCAGTTGTGGATTAAAATGGCCAATCAGAAAAATGCAAGCACATGACCAGCATAGTTATCCAATCAGTACTTCGTCCCTACAGAAAAATTACCACTGGAATCCAAGAGAGAAAACAAACTCCTTCTGTCTACACAATGGTGGCTTTTTTGTTTGTATGTAACAAAAGCAATCTGCGATGTCTAACAGGTGTTGTCCGATGGCAAAGTCACTAGTTTTTGCTGTGTTTTTAGACCTACAAGGTTGAGGAGGCTGCTCTTTTTGAGTTGCAGTTTGAGCAGCCTGTTTTTGTTTCGTATGTTGGAAGGAACATGCTGTTTTATCCTACCCCCAATCTTCGAGTTGTGCATCCTACATAGTGAGAGTCACGCTGACACCTAAATTCATAAACAACAGAACTCTTTTGGGTGGTAGGAGCACAATCTTTTTGAATGGATGGAAGGGCTCTCCTAGTACCGTATACAATACAAGGATTGATAGCAAAAAACATTCAATGATTGCCTGTTTAATCAATTTGTATAACCATATAGCAAACTGCCTAACCAAATTTTTTACGTTTAAATCCTGAAAGTAAAGACCACTGATCATATTAAGTCTTGAGGACATTCTCAGAAAGCATAATATAAAATGCATGGTTAGTAATATTTTGACCTTCAAATTTGTCAAATCTGATGATTTTATCAGAAAGAGCTTTATGTGATCTGATCTATAAGCAAAAAGTTATAGCTATCGAAATGCTTTGTAAAAAACCTTCTTTAGGTATAATGTATTTATGGTATAATGTAGTTTGAAGTACAATTTTTCACTGGGGTGCTTGTCTCCTATTACGTGTTACACTATAATGTTTTAATTTTGCAAGTTACACAACTGAAAATTCATTTCCTGGTGTAATTTGACATGCTGGATAAAATAAGATACAAGTCCAACTTTAAAACATCACAAAAAGGTATTTTTAGACTTTGGGACTGGTACCCCGCTTTACTTTCAACTTTCAACAAGCTTTTATGCCTTTATTGCGGAGAAAGAAAGAGAACAAAAGACAAATTTACTCATACAGAGGGAGTAGCAGATAGTGCATTTCCACATATTGAGCGTGATCAAATGAAATTTGTCTTCTTATTTTCCATTATTTTTTGACTGTTTTTGCAACAGGATGAAATATATCAGTGTTTGAGCTGCATGTTTGAGCTGCATGAAAAGTTGAAGCTGAAATCAGGCACGGTATGCCATTCAAACCAAGAAGCACATATTCTGGCTGACAAGGCACGTCCGTGCCTGTATGCATGTTAAATTAATCCATGTGCACAAGTCAGCAGTTATCACCCACCCACTGGGCTCAAAATAGAAAAAAAGCAAAATAATTGACAGTGAAAGTGAATGCTCCATAATGATTAGGGAAAGTGTCTGGCCAATGAATATTTGACCCAAATCCATTGCCCTTTGTTTTTTAGGGAAAAGTAGTTACATTAGAATAACTATGAAAGTGTTTCTAGGCAAATGAGTTATGCAGTTATTGTTTTTTATATCTCTCTTAGCACTTGGAGACAGTAATTATACAAATTTTTGTAACTGTGGTAAAAGTATTGAAAAGAGAATCCTTGAACTAGGAGCAAAGCCATTTTACCCAACAGGATATGCAGATGATGCTGTTGGGTATGTGAATTTCAATTTTTCTATCTTGTCCACTTTGAAATGAGAATTGAAACATGCTCATGTATAAAGTTCAAATAAGTTTATAACAAAACAATTTCTAAAACTTTGGTCAAACAAGCTTTGTAGAACATCTAATAGCCATTGCATTTATTCTTTTAGACTAGAACTAGTAGTTGATCCTTGGATTGAAGGATTGTGGCCCTCACTGCTTAAACATCTTGGAAAAAGTACCCAGGCTGTTGAAATTCATTCAGTTTTTGTAAGAAGTCAAGAAAAAGGAGAGGACAGAGCTGTAGAAGACAACAATAAACCAAAGAGTTTGGTTGATTTGAACAGCAAAAGTGGAAAGGCAAGGGAAATTGATTCCATCTCAAACAATTTAGAAATGGAATCTGACAATATTAAAGAAAGTGGCACACCTATGAGTGCAAAGAGAATTTGGAGTCAGCCTAGTCAGGATTTAATTGGAAAAGGTATACCACTTTATGTTTAACAATTTACCAGAATGTTTGTTCGGTTTGTTTTAACAGCTGTTGAAAATTTGCATTGCTATATTTTGGGGAGTATACTTGAACACATCATTGAAAGTGCTGGACTAAATTATCATTTACCTTTTTTTGCAGGCTTGAAAGTTCCTCTTTCTCCTCATCCATTCCTTGAATTGGACTTCCAGCCTGAAGCTTCTGTTGTAAGTATTCGAGTAATTTCAATTAACCATTGCAGAATACCAGAAAATACCTACTTTTTCAAGCTGATGTTACTTCCTTGGTCCACTTAAGGAGTATGTTCAAATATAAAAGCGAGCTATTGATCTCTCTAAAAAGATGAAAGATAAGATTAATCCTTCAACAAATATTATTATCCTCAATGGCTCATTATTTTTCTTTATTATCACTGATCCAGTGCTCTCTGCTCTATATAGCCTTATGTGTTACCTCACACAACATCTCACCATTTTCTGGAAAGAACTATCTTCTGATACCTCTATGGAAATTCCTTTATGGAAAGGCCAGTTGATATGGCTCAGTAGTGTTTAAGTAACTCCCATTTCTACAATGATGCCATGAAAAGAAAGCCAGATTCTTCATCCTGTAGTTTTTTTTGTGTTAAAAAATATATGGAATTTGCCAACTGCTTTTTTAACATCAGGACATACAAAACTTGCCACTGCACAACAATGCAACTTTCCAAGCTGCAGTTTCAGATGTAAAAATGGTGAATATAGTGAGAGCTGAGCAACTCACTACAGATGATGCTGTGAAAACAGCTTTAGAGCTAGAGATTGATGTACAGGTAAGTTCACTTGATCTAATCAACTTGTAACAGTAACAACAAATAAGCTGGACAAGGTATTCAGGATTTGTTGTATTGTCTTGTAGCCATCTCATGAAACTACATGTTCAAGCTTTCCAAATGACAAATCCTAAACTGTAATCTAAATTTAAACACATAATACTCTTGAAATATGTTACTTAATCAAGTATATCTTTATGGTCCTTTTATATTTTCTTTAAGTTGATTCAATAAAGACTGTGACTCTCTTTTGGCAGGAATTGAATATTACTTACGAGCCTGGTGATACATTTGGTATTGTATGCCCTAATGAAGACAAATCTGTAGAAGACTTAATCTCAAGGTTTTTATTTTCGCACAATTTTCTGCTTTTGATTACAAAGATGCATTTAATTTACATTTGTCAATGAACCACAAACTATTTTCTTCAGATTTTTTCAGGAATTTAGACTAAAATTTTTGTAACACAGGGCATACCATCATGAATTGTATGTCTTTTGCTGATTAAATTATGATTCGAATGACATTTCACTGTGATTGCACTTTTGCATTTAAAATGAAGTATATTGTCCTTGATGAATGTTTGGTTGATTCCATGACTCACCTAAAACCTGTTATTTTATTTTAAGATTAAATGTGTTTTTGTGCGCTTTGCATCATGACTGATTCAAACCTTTTCATACTTTATAGAATAGGAATTAAAGCTGAAGCTGATATTCCAATCAGTTTGAAGATCCTTGCAAACACAAATAAACGAAGTCAGTACCAGATACAATATATTCGGTAACATGTTCTTAAATAATGAAATGCCCATTACTTTTTAAATGACGCCCACCAACTTGGTTTGTTTTGTAAAATTTAGATATTATGAAGTAAAGCAACCATTGAAGCAGTCAGTTTCATTATAGGGACCCGAGATATGTAAAAAGATAATGCAATTTATCATATTCTACTTTATTTGAGCACACATTAAATTTTGTGTCACTGTCAATAATTTCAATCTTTAGATGCTGCAGTGCCCGAGTACATGCCAAACCCGTCAACACTGAGACATTTGTTACAGACTTGCATTGATATCAAGGCTGTTCCAAAACGGGTAACAAACTTTCTAATTCATTGATTTGTTTGAAGAAGCAGCACGGCAATCGAAAACATACCATGCTTGAATACTTTTTGCATGACACTTTTAGGAACATAAGCGACTGATAATGATTAAAAAAGGTGGTACTCAACCGAGGATCGAAAGTAACGTGCGTGTGATTTGATCCTTGTTTTGACAAATCTGTGAACGCTAACCTTTAACCTAATTAAAGATGTTGTGTAGGACGAAAATTATGGCATGTTCCGCTTTACCGTGCTATCTTCATATTTTGAGGTACTAAAGGCTAATTCGCCACTTGTTTGTGTTTTTTGTTTTTTATTAAGCCAAAAGAAGAAGATAACCAAAGAACAAACTATGTTTTAGGTTTACTCTTTCTATTTTTCTAAAGTTAAAGTAATAGTAGGTACAAAATTTACTTGCTGAATGACCCAGAAAATGAAAGTTTGTCCAAGTGAGAAGATTGCCAATCTAAGTGAAAGTTGCAAGTAGACAGTTTAATCGACAAAGTGACAAACTTAATCGACAGGTCGAGTTTAAAAAGTGCAGACAGTATAGCGTAATGAAGGGTTATCACGTTTCAGTTAAAATTAACAGTATCGTCTTTACTAGATGCAATGTTTTGAAATGTTACATGATACCAACAAGATATTTACAAACAAGTCTGTTCTTAGTGTTGATATCTTTATAATTGATGGGAGAACGCCACACTAAAACGGAGCATGTCAGCCTTAAATTGAATAGACAAAGGTGAATAGGACCGAAAAGATGAATAAGCGATAAAGTCGTGTTTCCTTTTTCAGGCATTGATCAGAATGCTTGTTGACTACACAGACGATGTTGATGAAAAGAGGAGGTTACAGGAACTTTGCAGTACTCAAGGTTGCTCAGAATTCTTTACCCTTTAGATTTTTAAGTGGCACATTTTGCTGCTCGTTAATCAAGATGTTTTATGCATAGTATTATTCATAGAGATGCCACTTGCAGCCATAGTCAATGCAGCCTTGACCTGATTCGATGTGACGTGGCGCGATGAATTGATTAAGATTGGAAAGATTTGAACAGTAACAAAAACAGATAGAAAGCCACCGTTGTCAATATCTTCCCTAGACCAAACACAAGAAGTGGAAAAGTGTCGTTTCTGTCGTTTGATTTTTCCTGTTAATTTTGCGTAAATTAGTCATCTCACTAATTTTTTTCAAGCCATCCTTCTGTCGTTATTCTAAACCAATGGTGCGATAGAGCTAACAGTTATTGTGTTTGGATACCATTTTCTCAGTTTGACAAAAATTGTGCTCGTCTTTTTATTCTAAGGATATTCTTTATCATAGGCAAGGTACATCTAAAGGATTTAATTTTTATGAAAACTTTATATGATAACTGATAAGAATCATTTTAATTTTAATTTTTGTTTGTGTGCGGTATATTGCCTGAATGGAGATAAACTTCGGACTGGGTAAAAGTTCCAGACATACGTACATTTCTTTTGCCGAAGCGTGTTTTTATTTTTTCATAGTTTGATAAAAGGGGGTCTGTCTGAGATGTCTGTTTTATGAGATGCATAGCATAACAAACTGTTTCTATTTCAGTGTTATCAATTTATCAAATCCAGTTTTCATTTCTAGGTGCTAATGATTATATGACATATATTCGCGAACCATACACTGGTTTGATGGACGTTTTGAATGCCTTCCCCTCCTGCAATCCGCCAATCCAGAGATTACTCGGTAAGCAGTCTCTATATGGCTCTTATTTTCCGCGTCTGTCGTCAACAAAGACTTACATGTTTTAGTTTCAAATTACAGAAGAGACGAATGAGAAGATCTTCGATCCAGACCCGACAAACTTTCTTCTATATCATCTGTTATTGGAATAGAGAAGATGATAGTCTATGTTAAAAAGAAAGCCATAATTTTGCACCAAAAGCTGGCTATGCATCTTAATTTTCATTTTTAAAGTATTACTTTTTCTTCCCTTGCAGAACTTCTTCCAAGATTGCAGCCAAGAGCCTATTCAATTACAAGGTATTTGCTTGAGAAGAATAATTTCAATTATCAGCTTACGACAGGGGTTATCTGCAGAACTGGTACAGAATAATTCTTAATTATTCGTACTATCCAATTTTAGTTGATTTTTGTCACCATTTTTATCAAATATGTGCTTCCATTTCCTTGCAGCTCGCCACTTCAAAATAAAAGGACAGTAAAATTCGTTTTCAACGTGACCATAATCAATGGTCTTGATGGAGTTACAGTAGATCGGTGAGTACTAACTGTGATTACTCAACTCTAGGTTGATTATTTTGTAGCCTTACTAGAGTATTTGTCATAACTTTTTTGGAGCATCATCTCTTATCGTTGAAAGATATCGTTTTTTTACTTTATTTTCATTTCGAGAAACAAGTCTTGTTTTCGTCCGAAATTTCAACAGCTGCTCATCGCCTTTCAACGGCAACATCATGAAGCTTTTGAACGTTAAAGAGTGGTTTATTACTGGAGATGGCCGCTAAAATGCGCAGCTTAATTTTTCATTGAACTATTACGGTCGCCTGACATTTGCTATTGTTTCTTTAGGACTGGATTGTGTACAGGATGGCTAGAAAAGCTAACATCAAAAATAAGGTGCACAAACTGTAAGAAATGTGATGGGTGTGGCACTGTAGAGTTCGAAGATCTTGGCAAACAAGTTCAAAACCTCAGTATTCGAAATGACCTCAAGGTGAATCATTTATCTAGAGAAAGACTTAGCCAGTGGCTGTTGATCTTTATCTTACTTTTATATAGGCTTATCTCAAGCCTGATATCAGGGGTTTAATAAAGGAGATCAATCTCTTTTTATTTTCTTCGTCGTGCCAAGTTTCCTTTATGCGCGCGGCATAACACAAGTTTCAAGTTGCCAGTGAACAAAACTGTCCCATTATCTTCAACCCTCTTTGATCTTCTTCATTCCCGATTCCTGAGTGCTGGCGGCGTGGCACAACTTTCAAGTTGCCAGTGGAGGAAACTGTCCCGAAGACCTTCAACTCTTTTTATTCTTCTTCACTCCAAGATTCCGGTTCACCGGGGATGTGGCACATATTTCAAGTTTCTAGTGGACAAAACTGTCGCCATTACCTTCAACACCTTTTGTTCTTCTTCATTCCGAGATTCCTGTGTACTGACGGCATGGCACAAGTTTCAAGATGCCAGTAAGTGGACGAAACTGTCCCAATGGCTTTCAACTCTTTTTATTCTTCTTCACTCCCAGATTCCTGTGTACTGGCGACGAGGCACAAATTTCAAGTTGCTAGAGGACGAAACTGTTCCAATAATAATGATCGGACCTGGAACTGGTGTTGCTCCTTTCATCAGCTTCTTGTGTCACAGGTATTCTTTATAAAAAATTTCTCTCTTGTATCGAAAAAATATTTATGTATAGGATTTTTATCTACTGGTTTTAAGTATTCTCTTTCTTTGGCTTTCTTTATTTATTTTCTAAGACAAGTTGTTGGTGAGTCCTTCAGTCAGTTTGAAGCGCTGTTACTGTAATCATTTGTCTTTATATCAATCATCTTAAATTTATCAGAATCATATTTTGTAAGACAAGAGATCATTCGGATGGGTGGCCCAATCCTTTGAGTGCTTTTGCCATAAACGAAGAGAGATATACCTTTGTGAAACGAAAAGAAAAGATTCATAAAATGTTAGGCTTAATGACATGTTAGTTTTGAAAAATTATTGTCTTTAAGGATTAGCTTGAGTAGCTCGATGTGCGTAGGTAACTCTGGGTTGACTGCATCACTGTCGATTTGCCAGAAAAAGTGAATTCTTTTGGTTGAGAATCCAAGTCTAGAAAGAACGGAGATATTTAATTTCTGGCTAGAAATTATGTCTTATTTGATATCATGTTTTTTTTAGAGAAATGCAAAAGAAATTGGAGAGCTCAAAAGAATTCGGACCAATGGTTCTATTTTATGGATGCCGTCATAAAGAACGAGACTTTCTGTACAGGTGATAATGTTGGAATAGATTTTGCTAAGAATGCAAACGACTTGATTTTGACCCTTAACTGAGTTTCTATTGCTTCCTACTTACATCTTGATAAAGAAAAACTAATAAATTCTATGCTGTTTCAGGAAGAAGATTGAATCGCTGTTAGAGCAAAAAATTCTGACCAAGCTGTTTACTTCTTTCTCACGTGATGACCCATGTGATGCAGATGCTCCACGCTATGTTCAAGATAACCTAAAATTGCAAAAAGATTTCATACTGCCTTTGATATCAGAACAGAAAGCAATTGTTTATATTTGTGGGTAAGTTTTCCATTTCTCTCTTTATAGATAAATAGCATTTTATAGATGAATTTAAAAACATTTTGAATGGGGTAACAGCACTAGCTATTATCCTAGCCAATTATGAATAATTTATATTACTGTTATCATTCATCTCACTTGTGTTTAAAGCTACAATTACTTAAGAACAGGCTGCCATATTCCTGTCTCTCTATCTTCTTTCTGACAAAGATGTATTGTCTTTCCTCCCCGTGGGTCTTTCTAATGGCCACCATTTCGCTGCCGTTTTAGGGATGCAAAGAATATGGCACGAAATGTTCACGAAACGTTCACTGACTTGTTCAAAGAACACTTAAACATCACTTCTGCAGAAGCAATTTCATATATCAAGAGACTTAGAGAGGAACAAAGATACCTTGAAGATATCTGGACTTGACTGGAAGCTACATAAAACCTCTTTGTTTCATAGGAAAAATGTAGATGTGGAAATAAAATATTAAATGAAGCTATTCCATAAAATTAGGCATTGCGATGTTAAATATATGACGAGCTTAGATAAAGTCCTACAATTATTTTGTCATCTTTCCAAAATGCGATATCTCCCTGTTGTCATGTTTCGTTTCATGAAATATTTAGATTTTCTGTTTTAATTATACCTAATCCCGTGCTCATAGAAAGCATGTTTATGTCAATTCTATTGATACTGCTACAACTTTGCCAAATTGAAGACACAAGTGAATATTTATGTGGAAAGTGAAATTGCTGAGTATGGATTCTTTACGCAGTAGTTATGAGATTTCATTATTTTGGGTTTATCGTAATCGTTTCATTAACACAAAACGAGATTTTAGAACTTTTTAGTTACATTCGGTTTCTTTGATGGTCAGTTGCGTGATGTTTGTGTTTTTAGGCCAATTCAACCGATTCCTAAGTAACATTGTTTCAGTTTTACTGATATTTCTATTAGGGTCTTGTGAGTTGATAAGTCTTTAGCAATAAAGATTGTAAGAAATTTATTTTGTAATAAAAGCTATCTTGTATTTTAGATTTGGGTTACATTTTTAAAGCTGCTCTAATATTTTTTTTATGTTTGGATTCACTGCTTAAGAAAAAAAATTGACATCGGAATGAAGCTTTATGCCTTCGTGTTTAGCGTTTCTTTATTTACGTCATCAGTCACGCGTCAGGTTGCAAGTCATTATGTTTATGTATTTTAGCTGGGGCCCTTTTGCCATGAATCAGCAAAGATGGGGTTTCAAGTTGTTAAGAAAAAGGAGTTTACCCTCTTGGCAACATTGCTAGCCTATGTACCTTGATGGTTGTAAACGGGGCTGTAGGAACTAGGCAACCAGGGGCATATGACGCACAAGTTTGTTTACAATGTCAAGCACGCCCTTAAAGGCAAAAGATTTGCATACGAGGCAAAATTTTTATTTTAGGAAAAACTCGTAGAAAATTTACCTTTAAATGCTGTTGATTTGAATGATATGTAACAGATAACAGATGGAAAAGAAGTAATGGTTTGTTGTGTTCAGAATCGAGGGGCAATTCACTCTTGTAAACAGGGTACGTGATTTCCACCAAATATGTACGAAATTTTTAGTGGAGTGATTTGCCCCGTGTTCTGAATGTTTTGTTCAGATAGGTTGTCCACCATCCGAGAAACAAATCAAAAAAATTTGCAAAGCCTATGTTGCCGTCATAAAAGCCCGTTTGTGAAAAGGGAACGCCCAGGCTAATAACAGGGACACACGACAATTTTTTGCTTCGATAGTGGCAGTTTAAAATGTGAAACCAAATAATGTCACATGTTACCCCTCCCAAAAAGTTTTCTTAGCATATTTCGACAAACTAAAACTGTTTGACTCGACCCCAAGTCCCCTGTCCCTGGGCTGCCGCGATTGATGAGAACGAAATGTTCATTTACTATCAATTTCACTTAATTTTGTATAAAGCATATGTAGAAATATCCTCATAAGGTTGTTGGTTCAATGAAGAACCAGATTAATTATTCTCCATGAACAATGCCACTGTTATAGTGACCACCCTTTTCCCAGTCGGTGTTGTAATTAAGTGCAAAAAATGATTTATATCTTTAGAAAATATGAAAAGTGAAAACTCGATAAACCATAATGTAATGCCGTGCCAAAAACTATCCGAAATAGGCAATTGCTTGCTGCAAAGCATTGTGGGCATCTGTAAATGGACAAGATCGTTTTGTAAATGTCATAGCACTCGGGCTCTTTGGTTTTTTGATAACTTTGATACTTTGAACTACTCTATAATAATATGTCAGATGAAGAATCGAGACACTGTAAATTTTTTAAATACATTTTAGGCTAGAATGACTTAAATCATTCACCAACGAAGTCAGTTGTAAAAAATATAAATTGGTCACATTAAGCTTTTTTAATGGTTCTAGGTGACGTTCAGTCGCTAAAAAATTGTTTAACCTTCATTTCTGAAATTTACTTCTTGATTTCATTGCCCATCATTGAATTCGATTGTAGGGTAATCTAAGGCCGTTAATTATTTTTAGAACGGAAGGGCGAGATCGACAGTCTCGCGGCATATGACATTTACTGTAGTTTGCTGCATTAGTAGGAAGGTGGACAAACTGGACCCGGAAAGTTAGTTTCATCTTCCGATTTATACGTTATTCATTTAATGACCCAAATTAATCGTTAAGGTTATCTTATCTACTTTTGAAAGATTTGAATCGGTAAGTTGCTAGTTACTTCTTCGACTTTATATCGAGTACGGAAATGGTATGCTTCATGATCAAGTAGCACTCAGCTGGATCAAAATAATGGTCGCACTAGTAAGAAAACAACACTACTGTAATTTCTACTTTAATAACTAGAAAATTGAATGCCTTTTAAAGGAAGAAGAAGGGTTAAACTTAAAGAAGTGGAATATTGATACTGTCCTGACCAGTATTTTGCAAATTCGTAACATGAAAATTGCGGGCCTTAACATAGCCTGACTAGGCCAACTGTTTTTCTGAAAAATGTAAATAACATCGGGGAGATTGGTAAGGCTGGAAACCTTTAATTTATTTGTTATATGATAAAGTGATTCGATTGCCAGTTGATGAGTCAAATTTTTATGTTAATATCAAAGGTTTTTTGGAAGGCTCAAATAAATGTTCGTGTTTATTTCGACTATTTCAATGTTTGTTTTAAATATGAGCTGAATATGAGCTACATCTCATTCCTAAAAGAAACTTTCATTGCAATCATTTTAGATAAGTCATTCCATGTGGCAACCTTTTTTTTACGTTTGATACAATAAGTCAGAATATATACTTGCTTTGATGTCTTAGTCACGTTAATGAGTATAACTTGTAGAACCCTTCTACTAAATGATCCCATGGTAAAATTCTATGCAAGAAGGAATTTGAAAATTTGTTTAAAAAACACCTGGATAACTGCATATATGTCTCCTTAATGTATATTTAAAAGCCTCTACTAGCCTTTAATTATTCACTAACCTTTTAAGAACACAAGGCTGTCTGATGTTAGAATTAGTATTGTGCTGAGCATAATATTCAGTGCTTTGTTATATATTACCATCAAACTCATTATACTGTCATTATACTTCTACCTTCTGAATGTATATGACAAGGCTTATCTGCAAAGTGCAGAATGAATGCACCTGGTATGGATTTCCACTACAGATGCAAAAGAAACTTGTGGGTCACATTACACTATAATGTAGCATGGTGCATGATGTGTCTTGCCAGGAATGAGTCTCGTACCCTTTTCACAATTCACTCTATTTTATCCAATTTCAAGCATTAATAATTGACCATTATCAGGGTGTATAAAATAACTCGAAATTCCCCACTAATGTTTTACAGTATACTGTGACTTTAGTGTCCTGTACTACCCACAATGTTCGAAACATGTATATATATGGTTTTTTAGGTTTCATTTACTTTTAAACAGCTAATATATAAACCAAAAATACAATTTTGAAGAGAAGCTTGAAAAACAGCTCCTGTTGAAGGGGAGCCTTTCTTGAAAGAATATAATATGTCCTTGCTAAATCAGCAGATTACTTAAAAACATACTGTTCCCACATATCCTGTTTAGAAAACCATCATTTTTTACAAGTGAAGATGTTTGTTAAGGAAGTGGTTGCTTTTTTACTGCAATTGAAACACTTTACATCACTCAGCAATGTGCTTAGTGTGTTGGCTGATTCCAGTTCTAAATACATAGTTCCAAAATGTTGTCGAATATGTTTATTTACTTATAATTTTATCACCAACAATGTTTTTTGGTATTTTTTCTCATATAAACATAAACCTTACTTAAACAGACAGCAGAACTGCCATGTATCAGCTTGTGGTTGCAGCTGGATATTCAAACCACAAATGGGCGTGTGATATTTTCTGTAAGCGAGATTTCACAGAGACCATTTAGCTGCTCAGTGCAGAATACAACCGATGGAACTGTTTACAATGCAAATTTTTGTTTCATAAATTTTATTATTTATTAAAAATTCAATTTCTTGTGTGGCGGCACTCAAATTATTTATCTCCTATCTTTTCCAGATGTTTAAAGCAATTTCTTGCAATGACTGTTGGTGAAGATTATCCTGTCAGATAGACAAATCATTGTTAAAGACCAAGAAATAAAGAAGAATGCCTCCACCACCCCCGCCCCCACCAGGACCTCCACCACCTCCTTCAGCTCCATCTGGTCCTGTGAAACCACCATCTGGACCTAAAGCACGGGGTGCTCTCCTTAGTGACATACATAAAGGTGCTAGATTAAAGAAGACAGTTACAAATGACCGAAGTGCGCCAACTGTTGGAAGTTAGTATTTGTTGACATTGCCAGTTTGAAAGTTTTTATCATATTACGCAAAAAATTCTTTCAATGACATAGCAGTGAGAGACCATAAACAAATTAATTTTACTTGTATTCCTGTTGTTATTTCAACATTTTGGAAAGGCTCTGTTTCCAAGCTAACCCCGTGTTGATTATGCTTATAATCTGTATTGAATATCTAAAACCTAAACATTTTATTATCCAATTTCTAGATGTGAAACCTGCATCAAATGGTCCAAACAGAAGTAATGGGGGAGGTGGATCAGCCCCTCCTCCAACGTCTAGTGGTGCCGGTGGCCTTGGTGGCTTGTTTGCTGGAGGAATGCCAAAGTTGAGGCCAGCTGGAGAAAGAAAGCCACCAGGAGGTTGCCTTTTGATATATTAGTTTCTTTAGTTGTATTTCAATTATTCCTTAGATTTATCTTATTTAAGTTTCAATTTAGAGGCAAACATTAAAGAAACATTTGAAATGCTAATAAAAGTGACTCCAGGAACTGTAGAAAAACCATTTGATTTCTGGTTTAGTTTGAATTATTCACCAAAATTCATTCGAAAGATTTTCTGCCAAACTTTTTCTGAAACTGCAGATTTTGTTAGGTCTGTAGATTCTATTGATAGAGAGACAAGCAGCAGGTTTTTTTAGGGGAGGAGCTTTTTTGTTCCACCCTCTTGGAAAGCTTTCTCTTCAATATCCTCAAATAACACCTTCAGAATTCAAAAGTTTCAGATTGCATAAACAATGTAATCAATAGGGGGCTCCAATTAGAAAAAAAATTAAAAAGAAAATTTTTGAATAGAGGATTTGCCATTTTATTTAAATTTTGTATGTAAAAAGGACAATTACCTGGATTTTGCAAAATAATATGCCAACAGTTTGTTTCCTCATAAAACCTTTTTAATTTTATGGTTATAGATTGAAAGATATATCTTGCCGTTTTAAGTATATATTAAAGATTTTTATAAAATCATTTGCTGTTATGTACAACTGCCATGCCCCATTTGAGGTGTCATAAAGGAACCATATATGCCGTAAATTTTATAGATATTTTCATAACTTTCACTTTTTATTACAATGATAACAGCGACCAAGTTAGGCTATTTTATAATTATGGTGGTGTGGTTGCTTTGTCATTAGTTTTTTATCAATTTACAAAATTACAAGTTGACAACTAGTATGTAAAGTGTAGAATTTTTATCAGTTTTCCAAATTTTCCATTGAATTTTTTTCCTCCAGGAGCGGGTGGACCAGCCTTAAGACCTCCTGGCTCTCGAGGGCCTAAGCCATCAACTCCAAATACATTGCAAAATGGACGCCCTGGCAGCAAACCTCCTGCCTTTAAACCACAGAATGAGACTCCTAGGGAAAATTCGGGTGGAAAACCACAGATGCCAGTTCCAAATGCAAATTCAAAACCTCTTCCCCCAAGACGGACATCATCCGCTTCTGATGTGAAAGGGAGGCCAAATGACATAAATTCTGGGCCTCCACCACCTGCTCCAGGACGGGGAGGACTGCCAGCTCCCCCTAACCATGGTGGACTACCTGTACCACCTACACGGGGTGGATTGCCACCACCGCCACCTGGCAGGAATCTACCTCCACCACCACCAAGCAGGGGAGATACAGGAGGAAGCGCACAACCTCCGCCACCATCACAGACAAAAACACTGCCTGCCCCACCAGGGGGTCTACCTAGGCCATCATCATCACCTCACCTGGCAAATGAAAATAACTCGCGTGGCAAATCAAATGGTCTACCAGCGCCACCTCCTCAAAGAGGAAGGGGATTCCCACCCCCACCGCCAAGCTCTGCAGGACCACCTCCTCCACCACCTTCAAGGTCTGGGCCACCACTACCCCCTCCTCCAGCTCAAACTAATAACATGCCACCACCTCCATCTCGAGGCCCTCTCCCTCCAGCCCCAAATCAGTCAAACCTTGCAAGGTCTGCAAATCGAGGGCCTGGTACTCCGCCTCCTCCGCCAAACAGGCTCAGCAGTGCAACGTTAGAGAGAGAATTGCCACCGCCTCCTCCATCTCGTGGATCAGGCGGACAAAGACCTCCAGCCCCTCCATCAAATAGAGATTTGCCACCTCCCCCTTCAGCTTCGCGAGGACATGCTCCTCCCCCACCTATTTCACGTATTACAGACAGAGAGTTGCCTCCACCGCCAAACCAAAATTTTCCTCCACCGCCGCCAAATCGGTTCTCATTACCTCCTCCTCCTGATGATTTGTTAGATGGTAATTCAGGTAAGTGTCTCTAGGCTTTTATGCAATAGCTTGGCAATTCCTTTTTTTGATACATGCAGTAGCAATAGTAAATTCATAATGATTTTTAAATTGAATTTCTGATTCATTAGTACATCATTAAATCAATGGAAATTTCCTCTCGAGTTATCTACATTTATCTCTCATTATTGTAGTTTTCGAACTTTGAATTATTCTTGACATTGAAAAAGTCGGTGTTTCTTGCGCTCTTTCTTGAGAACTGCAGGAACATTCGCCTCTTCAGATCTCACATGGTCTGTCACTCATTTGAGCTGTTCAGATATAATGGATTCTCAATAAGCTCTCTATTCTTTTGATTAGATTTTGAGTCACGATTCAATTTCCGTATGGATTTCCCTGCACCGGAACCATACAAAGACACCCCCAAAAGTTACCCAAGCAAGACTGGCAGAGGAACCCAGCGAAGTAAGTATGACAACTCATACCAGAAGTGCAACAGTTACCATCTTTAGTCACCTATGATGCTGGTCCAAAATTTTTATGATTTCTCGCTATTAGGCAAAGGATTTTCGCCTAGTGAATTCATAATGACAGTGACGGTCATTTTAAGACGGGCTGTTCTTTCCATTAAAAAGTAGACAGCAGCGTTTTGTTCTAATATTTACTCGAAACCCTTATACGTCTCAATACCAACTGCAACGGGATTTTCTTTGTAAGTGAATTGCCCTATGAAAAAGTAAAACAGTAGCGGGAGATGCAGCACACAGGTTAGTAAGAGGTCCGTAATTTCCGCCTTTCTTTCCAGCTTGAACTTTTAGATGTAGTTGTAGAGCACTAGAAGATAAACTCTTATCTGTGAATTATTACGATGCCATTCGAGTTGGAATATAAGTTAACCTCGAGTATAAGACAAGATTGAATTACGTCAGAAATTGCAGACAAATGCTTTGACTCAGATGTGTTGCAGGCCACGTTTCAGTTTTTCATGTTGTCAGTTTTTGTAACAGGGATACTGAATAGAACTGTTCACTCACTGGTACACACCTTTATTCCATTTTAACTCTCTATGGACCTCGTACCTCTAAAACGTAGAGACAAAAATTAAGAGAACACTTATTTTGTCTCTATGATCGGTGGTTTCCGAAGATATACGAGAAAATCAATCTAATTCTCTGCATCCAATTTGGCTGCTAGACTAAGGGGGAGGAGGGGGGGGGGGCTGAATCGAGTGAGATTAATAGCGCTACTCTTACATAATAATTTTGTTCTTAAACTGAAATATTATTTGCTACATTTCAGTTTTTATATTTTTAGGGATTTTTAGATTTATTAAAAGATTAAAATCATAATTCCATTGTTCTTTTTTAGGGCCTGGACCAAGCAGAGATGCACCTCTTCCGCCAGCTCCACCCGCGAGAGGAGCTCCTCCGCCACCGCCTCCTGGAAGACGATAGTTCCAGTTCCCGTTTTGTAAAAGACAATAGTATTTTTCAATTAGAAAAATGTTCCCTTAAATCCGCACATCTCCAAAAGATAGGTGCCAGCAGATGCTCAGAGCGGAAGCAAATAAAGAAAATTCCAAATAAAAACACGATTTTACTCTCACCGTTCTCGAAATCTGAATGTGTTTTTGGTTATAAAATTGGCGCACAGGCAGCCCTTGTACGAGGAATGTAAGTTCATATTCACATCTTGTTTTCTGTCATTGTCGAAAGCCTGTATGGTCTAGGCAAGCACAAGTATCTTAAAGGGTAGGATCAATGTCAAAATAATTTGAACATTTGATAATCTTACTCGTAGCATTATAATGCATCTTAAGAACTGTTATTGATTGAAAAAGGCATCGAGATTTTGCTCGTTATGCCACGTTGACTAAGGTCCCAAAGTTCAGTACGAAACTGTGGAGATGGGTGGACGATTCCTTGCTAATGTTGGTCAATTAACTTGAAAAAATATATTTTATATATCGACTTTTTTGGTGCACCTTAGTGTTTTTGCTTAATTGTAACCATTCTTATAGATATTAGAACCAATGTTGTAAAATATGTGTTAAATGTGATAGTGATTGCAGGCAAGTAATTAATGGGTAAATGTTGTATAATCTAAGTTGAACAATTTTCTTAATTCCAGAATATTTAGACTCCAGCTTCGTTGGGGATTCCAATTTATATGCGTAGTCCGTTGCCATTTTTCGTACTTTCTTATCAAAGGTATCTGTTGCAATTGAAATATATTTGCGTGCCTGGAAACTGAAACATAGTTCCAATGATATTTTGATTGGTCATCGAAATCTGCCAACATTTCCCTCCAACAAATGCTCCAGGTTTTCTATTTAAAGTCAGTGTGATGAAAGGCATTGATCTATCCTCTACAGTCTTCAATTGCCTCGGTCCTTCTCCGTGTTGTCAGAGCGAAACCTTTGACAAATTATATGCATTGCTGTTGCGATTAAATAATCTAAATTCGTCACATTTTGGGCCATTGCCAATTTGTGATTCTGGGTACAGAAAAATTGGTTATGCGAAAGTTTATATATTGTAATGTTCATGTAATAATTTGTTTAACTTTTCTAGGTGGAGTGTAAACTAATTTTCATTATAAATTCGGCATTGAATTCTGTCTGTATACTGAATGATTCACTGCATTTATAAGAGTTTTGTGGCGTATGAAGCCGAAGCACAGGAAAGTATTGCAAGATTTATTCGCAAAGTGTGATAAAAATACATCGTAGAGAAGCTTTTATTCTCAAAAGGAAATCCCAAGTTTATCTCGGTAATTGATATGTTGATCTCAGCAAGAACTGTTACAGACATTATTTTGCAACGAAGGAGAGTTGAAGCGGGATGTTTTTAATCGTGCCAACAGTTTTGCTAGGTCTATGCAAGTTGTTTCTTATTAACAAATGGATATCTACCAAAGGCTAGAGAGTTATTCGTTAAAAATTAGGCTGGTAGCTGGGATATTATAGAAATAATTTTCTTGAATTTTCCAATATGGATGCAGAATGGATAACGATTTGGATTGTTTGCCGGAAGTACAATTTATGTTAAAGCATTTGGTTTCTATAAAGGGGAAAATGTAGACCATTTAGAAAATCACTCCGGTATTGTTTCGTCTACAAAAACTGTATTAGGTCAAATGAATTGCTTAAAGTCAATCTCGTAAGATAAATTTTTGAATTGTGCAAATGCCCGCTTTTCATGGCTCCTGCCTCTCGTCTTGATCTCATTGCACGAGCCTTTAAACCGTTTGATGCTTCTTTAAATCTCCAAAATCCTATTTCCATTGGGTTCCGTAACCATGGATGTTTTTGTTTCAACTTTAATTATTAGATTCGTTGGGTATTTTGCCTTAAAGATTTGCCTATTGTTTCTTAGTTCAACTTTCAATTTCTTCAAACAGTTTTTTATCGAACAGAATCAATTTGGTGGATATGATTCCTAAAGAGTTTTTGTCTATATTCTAACATTTTATACTCTGAAGAGTATCAGACAAAAAAGCTTCAGTATGTTTCAAAATTTTACCATTTTCTAGACTTTGCAATTTTTTGTTACCATATTATTATAAAAGGCTCTTCGTAAGCGACAGTTTTTCAAACGAACTAAAATTTAGTTAACACATTCGATTAGAATTTTCCGGATTATCAATCTCGATATTCATTGAAATCTTTGTAAAGAAATCAATCTCTCAAAGGTTTGGTTGAAAATTGGCAACCCTTTAAATTTTAAATTAAACTTCTCTAACCTCAAAACGATCATGAGTGCGATCCATGATACTAGAATGGAAGTCGTATTTTTGTAACAACGTAAGGCAATGACGTAACGTAAAGTTTAGAAATTTTTTTAGCAAAAGTTTCCTACTTAAACAGGTTAGTTTGCTTCAATATGACCAGAACAAACAAAAATTGAATTTAGATCTGCCGCAAGTGTCATTTTTTCAATAAAATATCAACTTTTCAGACTTTGCATAAAAAGGTAGGGCTATAAAAATTGTCAAATTTTTTCAAAATTTTTCTCTTCTGTAAAGAGATTTAATTTGGTCATAAATGGTCAGAATAAACAAGAATTGAACTGAATTCTGAAATTAAAGTCGTATTTTTGAGAAATTAACGACTTTAGAGATGGGTTGATTTTGACGAAAAAGTAAGTTTGTTTGATTGAAAAGTAAGTAAATTTACCTAAAAGTTTGTTTGGGAGTAAAGGAAAAAAACTAATAATATTCTAAGCTTTTCAGGGAGCAAGGTGGATACTAACGATGTTTTTGGGGAAAAGCTCAAATACCGTCCACCAATAACTCGAAATCTGTTTACATTTCTTTGAAAGAAAATTAATGAACCTGTATGTTGTGTTTAGGAAAACTTGAAGGCTTTGTCGATATAGATATATTAGAAAAGGTAAATCGAGAGTTCTGACACAGGAGTGAAACTTCGCACCTATATGCAAGGGCAAATAAAAAAAATGCAAGGGCTACCAAAGATAAGAATATTTTGACGAAAAAACTATTAAAGATTTCAAAGGGAAAAGAAATTGCTAATTAGGAAAATGGCAATATAGAATTTGACCCCACAATGTTCGGTTAAATTGGTTGATTCTTTGTTCTTTTATTGCCTTTCAGCAAAGATGGCTTTTTTTCGATTAGTTTTCGCTTTCTCTGATCTCTTTTTTGGAGATTCTTCTTCTGTTTCTTCTTTGCAAACTTCTCAGGGGCAACAACAGCCTAGGGAAAGAGACAATTTTTGTTTCTTCTTAGATAAGGAATGCCAATAGAGTTCTAAAGTGTGACGTCATCAAAAACCTCTTTTTAGAACTTTTGAATTTTAACCATATAGCGTAAAAGATCACCATGAAATACTTTCAAATACGCAAAATTGGCCAAATATGTCTAAAATCGGTTGAGATATGGCCAATGAAAGATTTGTAGTTTGCTAACGAATCACTGTTATTTTGGCTCTGTTCATAAAGTTATGAACAGATACCAAAATACAGAGGTTTGATGGGGAGAGAACCAATAAACATGTGGCCATATCTCTGCCATTTCGTAATACACTTGCCTGATTTTGCAAATTTAGAGGTATTTCATGATGCTCTTTCAGGTTATGAGATCCAAATAAAAAAATTCTAAAATAAGAGTTTTGTGACGTCATCACTTTAGAACTCTATAACAATAAAAATGTTTGGAAAACTTAATATAATTGTCGTAAAACTATAACAAGGACTCAGTACCAAGGAAAGGCATGATGCTAGATAAAAGTATTTAATGTTATGTCGAGAAGTGAATATAGGGCTTTTACTGAGATCGGACGGAATGACAAAATATTTCTTGAATCATTCTATCCACGGATAAATGACCTTTCATTTGAATAGCAACATGATTTTTATCTCATAATCATAAATAAAATATGAAAAACACCATTTGATTAAAAAAGGTATCATTCCAAAAGAAAAACCTAAGCGGAAAAATCTAAAAACCATCAGCTTAGGCAACTGACCTCTTCAGCATTTTTTCTTTTTCTGAATTCCTTTTTCTCAGATACTTTCCTCTGAACTTTGGCATATATCTCTGCAAAAACCTCCTTTCCAACAACTTCTTTGATCAATTCTATAACCTCTAATGCTAACTTGTACAACTCTGACTCTAAAAAATAAGAACAAATCAATGAAATTATTTCATTAAAATGAAAGAATGCTTTCGAGAAAACTAAAATTCCAATCCACGAAGCAGAAAAAACGATTTTTTAAAAACATACCCAAGTGGAAAAATCTCTCACCATGAAAAACAGCGAAATTGCTGTCAAAAGAGCACGTTGCTTGCAAAGATAACAGCTACAAACTAGCTTCGTTCATATAAAATCAACAAGTTTTCTGACCTTACGAAGCATAGTTATGTAGCAGCCCTTAAAAAGCATAGCGTATTGATAACAACGCGGAGAAAACAGCACTGCTAAACTACCAAAGAATTTACGATCCTTAATATCACATAAAAAACATCTTGATACCGCTTTATAAATGCACACACCTGGTGAAGAACTGACAAGCTCTCTATGAAGGGGTTTCAGAATCTCTGATATGTACGGGGTGATACCATCTTTTCCAAGGTCAATCGAAACAGCAGCCAAGCATCGAAATACGCACATTCGCTAAAGACAAGCAGAAGGACAAAATGAAGAAACAAAGCTATCAAAGAATCAAGAGCCTATCTAATTTATTCTGCAGAAAACATTGCCACATAAGAGAGCCTCGTTGCAGAGAATCTTTTTTTGATAATATTGAAACTGTTTGAAAAGCGTGGGAATACAATGCCACATAAGAGAGCCTCGTTGCCATATTGAAGCACTTGAAGTACTCGCAGCTGAACGTTCAGCAATCACAAAAAGCAAAACAACCAATTGATTCTTGATTTATAATTGACGATGCATTCGCATAAAAAGATTTTTTGAAAAAAATCGTAATGGTTACAATAAAAAGAATGAAAAACTTTTTGGGAGAATCCATTTCATATTTCTATATAACCATAACGGATACCTTGATTTGAGCCTTTTGCTCTTGCGATGCTTCAAAGCTTGCTAAATTGGATAATTTGTTCAGAAGCCATCGCAATGTAGACAGTGTGCTGGCACTGCCATCGCCTTTGCCCCCTTTTTCTTCTACTGAGTTTGCATCAGCTCCATTTGCAACCTTAAAATCTTGGCTTGACAAATTTATCAGCTTTATCAAATAAATTAGATTCTTGGTGATCTACAAAACAAAAAACAGTTCCAATATTAGTCTTTTTAAGTTATGCTAAAAAGGCTTATACTTTAATCAAATGTATAAATGCAGGCAAAGTATGCTATATCTAAATTGCATTTTACTGTATAGATTTCTTAACTTTGCAAGTTTCGACGAAATAACATGTACCGGCTCCAGTCATTTCATGAATAAAAACTAAGAAATTAATCAAAATTTTCAATCTGAAGAAAAAACTGCACACACGGAGGTTTTTCGACATGCTAACTAAGGGAGCAATTGCCCCTCCAGCCCAAATGACTTTCCATTGTTTTAAACAAAAGGCAATTGTTCTCCTCTTTATATGAAAAAGGCTTGCTCTCGCAGCTAACATCTCTTCGAATAGGTTGTGACTACACATATCAATGTGAGCAATACATGGTAGATATTTCAAAAGAAAACAAAATAATTGACAAACAATAACATACCTGTTCCCCAAATTCTTGGCTCAGGTTCTCCGATTTTAATTGGTCACAAAAATCCTTGCAAAGAAGTTTTACCTATAAAAATAATTCAAAAACTGAGAAATCTTTTTGTCAAGCGTAGTTATCAAAAATATCTAAAGCCACTTTGACTTTTTGTAAGAAAATTAATGGTTTCAAGTTTTTTGTCAAAAAAAGCTACGCTGGATATCGGATTTCCATGGAATGCAAAAAACTATTTTCAGAAACAATAACGAAGGGAAATGATGTATTGAATTCTAAGGAGACATAGGAAGAGCTACAGCCCGTAGTGACATATAGGCTTTATAATAAGGAAAATAACAAATTAATATGCGGTTTGGTTTCAAGATGACGATTCCAATTAAGAGCAGCTTTGTGCGCTCTAAAACTTATTGATCTGATGACCATTAATAAAGGTGGGCAAGGAAATTTTTACATTAAAAGACAAAAATGCCAGACACATGACATGACTCGTCGTCATCTTCACCCACATTCTAATGAGTTTTCATTTGGATTCACATATTTGCCTAGGCAAATAGTTGATACACAAAACAACCTCCAAAAAAATGTTTTCAATACCTTGGACGGAAGATCATCCGTGATATAGAATCGGTTTGCAGCACCTTCTCTTGAAAACGTAACAAGTTCAGAAGGGGGCCACGAAGCAAAAAGGAAACCAAATAACTGACTAGATACCAGACGCACCCAGGTATGTGGGTACTGCAAATGAGCCTGGATGCTGCCTGCAAAATAGATGTTGCAAGAAATAAAAAAGATTAATGTTGGCATATTAATCCAATAGTTTTAAAAATTGGTTGATTACGTTAATATAAATCATCATTATATGTCCATTATTCTTATTATCAAACTGTTCCCTATTCAGTAAACACATTAAGGCAGTAAGGTCTGAAAACGACAAAATATGCATTACATATTTACCCCAAATCTCAGTTAAAGATTCTTGAAACGAAATCTTCCTGATGACGTCACAGTTTTGAAAAATTTTCATGAGGGCAGTCAACGTATTGAAAAGAAACTGATCCTTTGATTTCATCTCATTGGACTGATCATCATAATCATCAGGCTGAAAACACAAAAACAGAAGATATTTATACCATTGCCTGTCTCTAATGAGAGGAAATCAAAACATGCTTTTGATCAACATAAAGGAATATTGCAAACAGGACGCCCATAATATCATTATTTCAAGACCTTTAGTCTTGATATATCATTACATTGTAATGGTGGACATAACATTTACTTGAAAAATACAAAAACTCACGGCTGTGTATGATGATGGCTTAATAGCACTGTTTATACTTTGTAATATTGCAGACAGCCTTTTCTCGAATGCTGCTCCTTCAACTTCAGCAAATATTCCAATAATCTGCATAGCAAGCCTTTGCACCGATACCTTGCAAAAAAAACTGTCATTCAAACTTTTTGGCTAGCCAAAGAATGAACCATAAATGAAAATGAGACCAAACTACAAACTAGGGCCTAAAAATGTAACACAAATGCAACAAATGGTCCAAATTATTTGTACTTTTCCTCAGGCCAGCCACTCTGTTCCAGGACCTAAATCTTTATACGATTTGCAAAACAACTGCTACAGAAGAGCTAACAGCGAAGATGAACATAGGCCGTCGAAAAATAAGCACCCCTCCTTTATCGCCTTAATTTGACTAGAAAAGCGAGCATCGATTAGACGTACAGCAGATTTATTAGGATACACAGATAAATACCTTTTCCTGCTGCAGCCATTTCAAAGTCAGCTCAAGGAGTTCTGTCCTCTTCTCGGCGTTAGTCTGAAGCATAAAATGATATTAAAATGGCTTTAAAAAGCCTGCATAAAATGATGTGTTGTCTATAAAATGGCTTGATGTCTATGTTGAGCACAAGACTTGTAGTAGTGATTTAAAACTGTCTTATTCTACAAACTGAAGCGTGTTATTTTTTAGAATAGAATTATTTTTTAGAACATACAGAGGATAGCAAGTAGAATCAATAAAATACTGACATTTTGAAGAATATTCGTGTTTTATTCTTCATAGTGTTACTTTGAAGAATAGACGTCATAGTGTTTTAGTAATAGCAATTGATTGTAAAAACTCACCCTTTGTAACAAAGTCTTCAGAACAGCATTTGATAATTTTCGACAGAGAGCAGATTCGTCATTGATCAGCCGCATGGCAAGAGGAAAATAGAAATAGCTGGAGTATTCATTAATGCGTTCCTAAAAGCAGAAATCGTGAAATAGAGCACATACATTTCTTTGTGGAAAGTTCACCAATTAAAATTTCCTATCATTTTAAATACAACCAAACAAATAGTCGCTGCTAATCCTTTAAAACTTTTGTTATCGATACTGGTACAACCTCATTTCTAACAAAGTAGTGAAGCAGCAAAAGCGAAAGATCAAAGCAGTTTACGAATTTGCGTTATTTAGATCATAGTAATGTCTTAACGTAATTCCAACAGCCCGTGCGGACCCTACCATTTACGGTAACATGCAAATGGTTACCGTAATGTTACGAAAAGCGGACATGAAACCAAAAAAGAAAACTAACTTACTTCCGGAAAGTTTTTTATCAAAACGGCCATCATCTCCAACGCAGATCGTCGCCCACTTTCAATATCATATCTAAAGCGAAAAATGTTTGCTTTACATGATTGCTGTATTGAAAATAATAAATTCATCTTCGATAGGTGAGCAGGATATAGGAAAATATACGGTCGCTGATCGCGGGTTTGAGTCCTGCCCAGGTCGTGTGTCATTCGGTCATACTTTCTCTCAGTAAATGCCTTTAACTGTAAAAAACATTTCCAAGGGTTCTTTACTTTTTGGAAATAATGTTATTCAATCTCATGAGTTTCCTCTCTAGTGAGAGAGAACCTTGTCGTCAATACAAGAATTTTAGCCTGTTTGCCTTACCCTAAGTTAGAAACATAAAACTGAAGATGTTTTTCAATGTTCTTTCCAAGTGGGTAATCAAGAAGATACTGCAACATCAGCTGAAAAGTAAAAAAGATAAATCATAAGAATAATTGGTACACAATGACAAAACAGCTATTAAATGCGGTACAAAACTGCATGAACGTTAAAACGGTTTTTTCAGCCTTAGAAGAGCTACAGTGATCCCTAAGAAAATCAGTGCTAATATACCAAAACAATGTACATCTCATCTGACATTTAATGAACAAACAAAACCCAGTTGGCTTACCTGTCGACATTGAAGCTGTACCGAATCCGATTCACTGGTAACTGAAAGCTCAGCCACTTTTTTCATAACATCAACAATCTCCTTTGCATTTAACTTGCGTGATAAAATTGCCTGCAAAATAATCGTGGTCAATATGGCATTTAAAATTCTATAAAGATTTCTCCTAAAACTATGGCAAAATAAAACTGATAAGCAAAATGCATAAAATAAGAGAAGTTATCTAAAATAAAACTTTTAGCTCATTAGAATTTAATATCAAAACACTGTCTTTGACAAGCAAAACCAAACGCAACGTTCAAATTGTTTGCAACAGTCTTTACTAAATCAAGGTGTCACTTGAATTAAGGTGTATTTACCTTCAACAAAGGGAATGCTGTCGCTTGTCTTGTGTAGTCATAAACATCCTCTTCAACGAATGCAAGCAAGATCTAGAAGATAATCAATAACTTTACCGCTAAGACTGTAGAAATCATTGAATTTGCAAAGACGTTTGTTTTATAGGACAGAAATATCCACTACGAAAGAAGATGAATCGAATAAAGCGCAAGGAAATAAAATCCATTTAGGCCCATTGACCCATGTGTACTCTAAAATAAATGTAAACAGTGCACAAGTCTAGCTGCACTCCGAGCAAACTCACTTTCAATTGTTCTTCTGTCACTTTATAGTGTTTATTGTCCCGGATAATGACCGTCATAGCCTGAAAGACATGGATGAAGCCTCAATTATTGTAATGATACTCTAAGAGGCTCGTGAAAGTAAATCAAGACAATTCCATTGAAAAATCGACCTAATACCTCAAATAAGATATGCGACAAACGATAAAATACTACCCAGCTGTAATGAAATGCCTTCAATAAATTCAAAAAATACAACGGAAAACCGAAACGTATCGCACTAAATGATTTTTCCTGGGGATACGAACGTCGGTAAATGACCAAAGGTAAGCCTAGCCTGCGCGCAGACTCCAAGTATCCTACTTGAACTGTAGAGTCTGCGAATTAACCCCAAAAGGCTGGTAAGATACTTGGCAAGATACTTGGAGTCTGCGCGCAGAATAAGGTAAGCCAAAATTCGTTCAGGATGAGGACCGAAAGAAACGTGAGAGAAAGAATGGCTCGTTTGAATCACAAACGGTTAACTCCTTGCATAATTGAAGCATAAATGAAAGTTTCTTAAACAATGACTATGATGCATAGTCCTCTGTGTTTACCGAACAAAAAAAGCATTTCTGATACACACCTTAAATGTTGATAGAACAAGCTCGTAGTTGTCCCCCGTTCCAGCGCCAATTCTTGCGTAATTCTTCAGTAGTTTAAACAGCAATGTAGCTAAAGTTTTCGTGTTGGTTTGAAGCGACGGAAGGGGGAAACGAATCAAAAGAGCCATTGATTTGGCAGCAAGTATTATAATCTAAAAATGAAATTGCTTGTTAATGAAATCAAATCAGAGTTAAAAGAAATATTTGACCAAATATTTTAGTGATTGAATAGCTAGTTTAAAGTCTCATCGCGACCGAATTTTCGTAAGCAGTTGGTATACATATTAGTAAGCTATATCTCCAATGATTTGATTAACTACAAAATGTTATAATAATATAAGATAAATGCAGAAATTGTACTAACCCGATTGTACTTTGATTTGAGGCATTGAATAAGAACTGTCACGTACGGATCAAGCATTCTTATGTGTTCCTGGTTTGAGGGCATCAGCTTTTGATTTTTCAGAAATGAATGCAACAACTGAAATTTAGAACATCGTTGACATTAAACTCTTAAACATGTGTAATTATTTAATCACTTTAAACGTAGAAAACTTGCATAATTATTGTATTATAATCAGAGTTGCAAAAAGTATGGAATCTGGGTGGAGACTGGGTTCCCAGAAAATTTTCAGGGTTGGCAGAAAAATTTGTAAAACACAACAAATACAAATTGAATTATAAAATCTCTTTTTTTGCGGAACTTTTTGATGAAATATCTTCATCTGACAAAAAAAGTTTCATAAAATACGTAGTTAGCATTATAAAGGCATTGTTTTGATAACTTTTGAAATAATCCTGTCAAAAAATGCTTGAGTATACCTGCAGACAAAACTCTCCTAAAAGATGCAAATTGGCCTTTTTATCGTGTTCAACAATCTTCTGTCCACGTCCAGGCTCCTTTTTAACTAGATATATATCTTGTCTTCTGAATTCTTCCCCCTCTTTTTCCTTCCTGTAAATAAGGAAGAACAACTTTGAATGCTTCAACTAGCGACAAAAAACACAGACACTGCTTCATAATGAATGCAGACAGCCTCTCGGCTAGCTGTACACTGTTACTATGAGTCACAAATGGCTCAAAATGTCTGGTTTGTTCCCCCTCCTTTAAACCTCCGGAATTGGATAAGTGGATGAAAGGTAAAAATAAAAACACAAAAACTGGAAACTTGTGGATATTAAAAGATTGAGTCTAGCATTGTCAGCTATTGATTGAGAAAAATACAGGGTCATTAGGAACACAGGTTTAAGCCGACCGACATTATCTTTCGATTTGGAAAAATTGTGGGATTCTAATTCTATCTTAGTGGATGGTGAAATCTAGAAAAACTACATGCTTATCTGTGGATTTCACACCTTGATACTCTCAAAACAAATTCACAATGTTCACAAGGCATTAATGAAGTTATTATGGCGCATAGCATGAAAACTTATATTCGGTACTTTTCAACAGAATTGTGAAAATAAACTCAAGATTAAGAAAACCGGTTATAAATAAGCCAACATAAATAACCCATCACTACCTTAATTCTTTAGAATTACTCTCCATAATAACAGGCTGCAAACCCGAAAGTGTTTGATGAATAAAGACCAAGAGATCAGTCAAAGACAACGAGGAATTCTTTTGCAAGCCAACACCGATTCTCCGCAGCACTTCTTTGGCTTTGTTGCTCACCTTGTGTGTATGAGAGGTCTCTAGCAGCTAAGGCGGAAGAATATTTACAATAATAAGGTGACAGATTAGATGATGGTTGAAGTGTAATGTCCTGAGACTCCTGTTTTTTTAAAAATAATGTTCATGAGAACCAAACAATAAACAAAACCAAACAACAAAATCTTAAGAGCCTTACTACTGCAAAAATGGCGAAGCATAGAGCACCATTATATCACAAAATGACTCACCACTCTCACTGACTTTAAAAGGTTTCCCAAGGATGCAGGAGATACAAACTGTGACACTATTTCAAAGGAATCGTAGCTCTTGGTCGTCTTGGCTTCATGAAGCTTTCCAGTTATCCCTTCAACTTCCTTCTCTTCAGCAATATTTCCAAACACATCTTGCATCATAACCTGCAAAAGCAGTATTTTCGATATGTCAAAATTGTTCAGCATAGAAAGCAAAAAGAGAAGGAGTTCAAATTAGTTCGTGATTAGCTCATAAAGCGATAGACACAAAGGAGCAGAATTTAATAAACAGTGAGGCACAAAGAAAAACGTTAATAGATACACGATATCATAAAACGCAATACAGTTTAATGAAGAAGATGTTGAGTTCCTTTGTGCTGTTAATCTTAGCATCAGTTCAGAGGAAAGAAATCTTCGATGCAAATCTCGCACATCCAACCAAATCGCTAGTTGATATCAATAACACGCCATTTTAATTTCACCCAAAACTTGGTGTCAACAAAAAAGTTTATGACTATGTGCAAGAGTCGATGAGCAAATAAGGGAATATTTTACCTCAATAATGCTTGCAAGAGACTGATCCAAATCACCCGGCTTCAGTTGATCAAACAGAGCGTCAAATATTGATTTAAGTGTAAACGCCAATACATGCAACTGTAAAAAGAGAATTTGATAAAAGTAGCTGAAAGGGATGATTCAAAATATTGATGTTTTTTAAATAAGTATATTTTTTATCAGCTCTTGAACTAAATGTTATTATAGAATAACAATGAAAAAATAATATGGATCGGTTAATGTTGAAAAATTTAGAAACCTATGCATACAACCAAGATATAATAAGGAACTAAGATAGTATAACTAAAACCCCTCGATTTACCTCCCTTTTCGCATCCCAATTTTCGGTGGAACGGGCTCTGTTGTCCGAAACAAGATCACCTTTGACAAGAGCAAGCCTTGCCGAGGCGAATGAGCCGTTGCTCTGACATTTCTATCATGTTTACTACGGTTTCCAGCCACTTTTCCTTCGCCAAATCGGGATGCAAAAAGGTGGTAAATCGAGGGGTTTTAGTTAGACTATCTTAGTTCCTAATTTTATCTTGATACAACTTTATGGCCTGCAGGATTGTCTTTAAAGCCTATGCAGAAACCAAAACCACTGTGAAATAATCACCTTTCATTTAGCAGTTGTAGTGAAAGTACCCATGGCGTCGTATCCCTTAACATAAGAACAATTTATATGTTGAGGTACTCTATAAGCCGTAAAATGCCTTTCTGTCTTACCTGATAGCCTCGTTGCAAAGTCGATTTCATTTCTTTGAGCACATAAGGAAAGTACTCTGGGCCAAGCGACGATGCTATATGCACTAATGTCTCCCGAGCTGTTTCTCTGACTTCTCGGGCTCTGCTTTTCAAGGTCTGACAAACACGTAATAGAACACTGGAAGGGCAATTAGTATTACTGTATATAACTAGCCATAGTTACATATGAACAAACATAAAAATATTTGATGCATTGCAGTTGATAGCACAACAGAGTAAAGATAATGGTTTTTTTACAGTAGAAAAAAATGGCAAATAATTAACTACTCAATGATTACGAAAGGGACATACCATGAAACTTGATTCAGTGAGATACAAAAACAAGTAACAAAAAAACAATTAGAGCTCACCCGGGCAGCTGTTCGTGTAATGTTGATTTGGGAAGCTTCTGTAGAAGTTTGATAATGGCAAGTGCAATCGGTACCCGAAGCACCGCGTCATCGTCAATCTCCTTGTTCCGTGACTTGCGATGGAAATCTTCAACAAAGGACTAGAAAAGGAATGAGAGACAATCCATTACTCTCATATTTAAAAGCTAAACGGAACCTCCTCAAACGCTAGTACTTGAATATTTATCAATGGTGCAAGTAGACTTGTTTCAATCCTCTTTTCGCCAGCTATTTCAAGAAGAGAGAAAAGGGAGAGGAGAAGGAATACATCCAGTCTAGGGAGAGGAGGGGACAGGAAAATCAGCAACAGAGACATAAACGAGAAAAGATTTGTCTCATTTTCCCTACCATCAAGCAACTTTACCTACTAATTAAAGATTTTACCGATCAACTGAAAATTATACAAAACAATAATGGAAAAATTGGGGGCGTCTCACAATACCATTCTTTTCACCCTGTTAGATACGCTCCTCATAGCAAACATTACTTTTCAACTGGTGGTGAAAGACGAGGTTCCAGGGCTCTTCTAATTGCACCAAGGAAACGGTTTCTTCAATAAGTTTCAATACACAGCAACTAAGCTGCTATTTTTCAAGTCGATAAACAAAAAGGAAAAATCTGTTCATACCTTCTTGACGAGAGATTTATGCAGCTGTGGCAAAATTGTTGTCAGAATAGTCTTGTGTATTTTCATCGCTGATGTAGATTCATTTTTTTTACAATCTTGATCATGATTATTGTCTGCCATGTCAGCTTCATCTTCATCCTCGTTATCTTCGTCTTCTACTGCATTTTCATTCTCCTTTATGATAGCTCCATTGTCCAGGTCTTGAATTCCTTCTGCCACCTTTTTCTGATTCACCTTTTCTATAAAATCCAACAGCAATTCCCCTGAATGTGGCGCTATAAATTCCATTACATACTAGATACTGTCTAGACAGAATCTAGACCATTTCTATGCTGAATACTTCTCTAACTGAGATTTTATGCTATGCAAGAGCTATCATCAGAAAAATATCGCCTCTGCTTATTAGCCTTCTAGAGCATATGGTTATTCTCTCTCTGCCCTACTACATTCAAGTAAGAACTTTTATGGAGGCATTAAAGCTCTTTCAGAACATCTATTCCTTACACAAGAACTGATCGCTCATAAAGAAAAGTAGTATAAAAAGGCGCTAAAACCTAATCAGGAAACTCTACACATGCCTAATGCATGTCAGGTAGCAAGCAAGTACAGTAAAATCTATTGTAGAAGCTGAAGCAATGCTAAATAGATGACGAATCGAATTCTCAGTCATAATATGGATCCATCTATTACTCATCAAAACATCCGTTACTTATCAAAACATAAATCAGTCATCGAACTTCCATAAACATTTACCTGGCTTGATATCATCGTCACTTAACATCGTCATGTCGAAGTGGAAAGCATCCAGAACAGCAACAACAACTCTTAAACAGAAATCAAATTTTAACGATACCAAACTGATTTCAGGTCTCTTTAAAAGCGGAATATTTTTATATCCTTGAATAAATGATGTAGTAGACTTTCATGAGAACAGAGATACTTAGATATTTTCGATATTAAGCAACGTTTTTACAAAATATCATTAAGATTTCTTTGTTGCAAACGACCATTTTAGCAGTAAGGAGAAAAGATCAACAACTCTAAACGCTGAATGTTCATTAAACAGTACACATAGCTTTCCTTATTTCTCTCCAACCATCCTCACCTTATGATTATTTTCTTTTTGGCTTTCTCTTTTGGCAATAGACGTAAATAATTTCTCAAGACATGAGAATACCGCTGCCAGGGCAAAGCATGCATGATAGCTCCCATTGCTTCTATGGTTGCCGTGACAAGGTTATGGTCTTTCGATGCCACGTTATCGAAGATAAAATTGCTGATGAGTGGAAGCAGAAAGGCATAGAGGGAATTTTGCTTTAGCTTTCCTTCTTTCGACAGCTGTGCTAGATGTCTAACAGCTCGAATTCTGCGGTGCATCTGTACAAAAGATTAAAATTGAAATCAGCCACAGTAAGAAAATATCTGTATGAAATGTATAGATGGGAATTCATTAACACGAAGGGCAAACAACCTTACTCACGATGTGGAAGAAATATTGGATTTTTTCAAATCCAGAAAAACCTGCAAAACCTTTTGCCAATTGAAACAAAAAAACAAATAACATTAAAGATGCTTGTACCTGTATGTGCCTGACGTTCTCAAAGAAATCAACTTCTGGATCTTCGTTTGTTAAAATTCTCATATCCGAAACCGAAGACTCGTCGATATGTTCAACAACCCTTGAGAGAATCTTGGTGTACTCGCCTCGCACAATCTGCAAGACAATTTTTTGCGATCAATAGAGCAGATATTCGATATAGGGAAATATTCTCATAAATGAGTTCCCATCAGGAGTGAAAAAAACTCATCATCACCACTAAAATTTGACAAATGATTCAGATTCAATGCAAACTACAGGAGAGCGTGACAAGCAAAAAATCTTAATTAAATCCCCTGTGCCTTAAAATAGTACCATTTTCCATTAAAATCTAATTATCATTTATACTTGCTTATCGTTAATATACAAATATAACTTAAAATACAGAAGTTTTGTTGAAGACAAACCTCATTCTTGGACCTCACAGCCTTTCTGACAACAGGCAAAAGCAGCCCAGTTAGCAAATCATCGACAACGACCCTACTGCCACTAGCTTTGATAAAATCAATCATATGGATAATGAAACTGATGGACACATCCCTCAACGACATGTCCTGAACTTCCAATGAAAAATACAAGCAATTGGCTAAAACTGGCTTGATTTGCTTGCTTGAGAGATCTCCTGCTTTGAGCATCGATGTTGCCCTGCTGAATGCTTGGAAACGTAGTTCGAAATCAGGTTCATCAACAAACTTCTTATCCCAAGAATTCATGTCACGAATGATGCAGCATATTTCGGACGAATCAAATACAACCTGAAACAATTCACAGAGAATAGTCCTTGGTTTTCTTCCCTTTAGACTCATAAACAAATTCATCGTTTCGACGGCTATCTGTCGTGTATTTCCACAATGCTTTACAAGGTTCTTCACAGTGATTAACGTATTAACTTGATCAGTTTCATTTTTTATCCATTTGAGTGTTGGAAATAAAATAGAAACAACTGTTTGGCACTGCGAGGGATCTGTCACAAACGAGCTAATAAGAGCCAAGACGCTCAGTTCTGCTTGAAAGGTTTCGTCTTTAGCTTTGATCTTGGATAGCTGTGCTCCTGTCTTCCGTTTGACTGCTTCGAAGAGATGGTTCAGCAGATTATCAATGTGGCCATCAATCATCTTTAGCGCAGAACTTCGTAATGCATTATCCCCTCTTTGTGATCAAAACATAAAACATGGGTTACAAATGCAACTGAATAAAAATTATCCCGAGAAAAATATTGTATTAATTGTGCAATGGATAGAAAAATTTAGAACAACAGGTTACGCTAGGAAGATCTAGCTCCTTGTAGAGGCATAAAGTTGATCTTCAAACTAACTGAAAAACGTGTCACTGCTTTCTATAAAAAATTATTTACTATGCAACATGTACCCAATGGCGGCTACTGATATAATTGGGCAGACATCACAAAGCAACCAGAACCAAGCAACCAGGCACATCACCTGAAGCCTGTGCTAAACAAAACTTAATTGTGAGGTAACTCAAGATGTCTGTCTGTATTTTATGTTATAATTTCTCATCTCAATACTTTAGAAATGCAAAAACTATTGGTATTCCTGGTTCCATACCAATTGTAACACCCTTAACACAGGAACAAGAAACCTTACCGTTCTACACCCTCCATGGCATCATCATCATCATCACCATTTGCTTTCATTTGAATAATACTTTGCACCATTTTCATCAACATCTTTACAACTGTTTCCGATTTATCTTTAACGCCCAGGATCTTAAGTATAAAGCGCAGGGGAGTTTCTGTCTGCAGATCATTTGAAACTGGCACAACAGTGGTCTCGCGTAAAGGACCTGCCTCCTCTGTTTGTAGTGACGATGCTTTGATGTGATAGCATCTTAGATCTTTATTCAGCCACTCATAATACTTGGGTGACGTACTCCAATGGTAAAGGAGTTTTAACAGAGGTGAAGGGTGTTGTTGCGACTCTTGATGCAGGCGAGAAATCTACGAACCAATAACGTTAACTAATGTAATACAAAGACATCAGTAACCAGGCCTGTTGTTATAAGGGGGTGTGTGGGGCGTGACACCCAAAAAAATTATATTGCAAAAACGAAGTGTTTTTGCCACCTAGCTTAGTCGGCAAATTTCCAAACTAATCGGCACAAATGGATGGCTCAGCCACTTTGTCGGCAAATGGAAATAACCCCCTCCCTTAGCACACTAGCTAGCTGTGGGACTGCCAGTAACAGATCACGAAAAAGCTCAAATACAGTCACACTGAAACCTGTATTACAGTCACACTGTAACCTGTATTTCATTACTTTATTTGAGATACCTATATATAGTTTCTTTAGTTTCAGATCCACCAAAGATGCTTGTGAAAAGAACTACAAAATAGCAAGGCAGAGAGAAACAGTTTGCAGAATAAAACAAGTTCACATAGTTCAATAAGAGTACCACGAAATGCGAAGCGCATGGACAACTTAGAGGGTGACATAAAGACAGCGTTATTGATATCAAAACAAACAGGCTAATGAATGAAAAATTTCTGGAATTACCTGTGGCATTACTGCATTTATGAAGATCATGTCGACATACGGCAAGAAATCAAAATCAGGCAATATTTCAAAAAACTCGGTGATTCTTGAGATACTCAACTGTCGAATTGATTTCAGCTGTCCGATGAAGGTCGAGTTTATCTGTTAAAATAGTATTCCTTAATCAATTTTCACACTGCAACAAACAATTCTAAAATGGGGACATGTTTCAGATTATTGGTAAAGCCCGATCGTCATTCCACCTAGCAGTTTTGGAATCTATCTATATAAGCGCGAAAAAACCGTTATTGTGTAGACAAAAGGAGTTCGTTTTTACCTTAGGACTCCATTAGTAACATTATCAAAAAGGGAAGGGGCACTGATTGATCAACCTCAACAGTCATGTTCTCGCGTTTCTAATTGGCCTATTTCGATCCACAACTGGGTATACATATTTCCTAGTGTAGTGTTTTTGTTCTGGCGTTTTAAACTCTGAAGAGTGTCAGACAAAAAGCTTTAGTTTACTCAAATGTTTGCTTTTTTTCAAAGCCATTTTCAAACAATTCTATAATAAACAAGACATTGAAGTTTCATAAAGACAGAGTAAACTAACGTCGTATTATTAAGGGGGAAACAGAAATAGCAATGAAGGGTTCAATTTAAAGATCAAGCAAACTCAATTTTTACTTAAGTCTGAATACAAAAACAAAATAAAAGTACTGCCATAAACATATGCTTACTTGGTTGCGTCTTTCAAGGCACATCTGGCATTTCTCAAGAATATCGAGAAGAGTTTTCAGCAAATGATCGACATGTGGAACGATGAGGCCACTCAGTCTTGTCAGAATTGTATGCAGCATATGGAGAAAGCCAATTTGCTTTCGTAGTGGAATTACTTCATGTATGCTGTCTACAGAATTTTTAAAAAAGAATATATTAAAAGCTGGCTACCTATGAAAATGAGAATTACAATAGCACTCAAACGTAGGAACTTTTGCTACTAAAAAGGCTTTAGCTTCCCACAAATATAAACTATACTTAGAATTGGTTTATAAAAGACAAGAACAGACATTGATTACAATACGAAAAGACGGTCAGAGGAAATCAAGTCTTTCAATGCCGACTAGATATGAATATTTTGTTTCTCAACACTCTTTACACGCAAACATTACTGGTGACACTACAAAGTTTATATCATTTTATATCATAGACAAAAAATGATTCGAAATTAAAACGACCGTTGAAAAATGCCTGATTTGCTTCAGAGAAAAAAGACTTAAATATACACTTACCCTTCTTGCTGTTTTTAAATGGTTCGGTTATTAAGTTGACGAAGGTAGTAAGCTCTTCCTCCGGGCAACAAGAAATGAAGTTGATGATTATGTTCCTTCTTGCTGATTGGCTGGATTTACCACTAACTCCGAGTCCTGATCGCCTCTGCAACTTACCATAAAGCAACCTGAAAAAATGTCATTCGTCAGAAAAGAATTATTCTTAGTGAGAATTATTCTTAGTGAAGAGCAAAACAGACGTTAGAACAATGGACTATATCCTTCTGCTACTTAAAGCAACTTAAAGAAACGTGACTAAGATGAATCCCACAATAAAAGAGAGTAACAGCAGTGCTTTTACTGCCATGCATTTATTGGGAACATAGTCTAATAAACTGTAAAATCGAAGGTTAAATTGAAATAATAGACTACATAACTTTAGGAAAAAGGTAAAGGCGGACGATAATAATGTAAACTTAAGAGAAAGCATACGAAAACAGTTTTCCAGATAAGCTTATTCAGTTGAAGGGATATCAGATTTCCGTTGGGATTTTGAGTTTAACTTTTAATATTTTCTGTAAATAACCCCTAAAATTGTTTGTTGTAAATTACACATAATGGTTGATAGTAGCAAATTCATTTTGTGAACACGTTTACCTATACAAATATGGCTTTTATGATTATTTTCATTATATTGTGAAATTAAAAAACTTTCTCTGAGCGTTAAAAGTTGAAACCCTGCTTTAGCCCAAGTATAAAGTTGACATAGTAACACCGTGGCAACCCTAAACAAGCCTTTGTAAACCACACTGCTGTGCTCATAGGCTCTTTAAAACAGGGAATCAGATTGGAATATGATCAGATTGGAAGATCAATCTTTAAAAAGACAAGTTTGAAACGTTATGACATCAAATAGTAATCGATATCCATAATTCATTGAAGCTGGTGTTTACACTAACCTGATAAGAATATTAATGACATCATTTCGGTGGTCTTTCTTGACCATTTCTACTTCATCTCCAGCTGCAAAAAGCGTAAGCGCATCTTTGAAAGTATTATCTTGCAACAGCTTATCAAACTGCTCCTCATAAGGTTTCAAGTAAGGAAACTTGTACGTCTTCAGGCAGTTATAAACATGCTGTTGTATTTCATTTTCCCGATGCATTAGAAGCTGTAGGTAAGCTTTATACATCTGTGGCTCTTTGAAGAGTGCTCTTGGGTTTTTGAAATGGCCGAAGAGTTTCAATAAGGCTGCCAATGTTTTCAGTTTCTTTCCTGATTCTTGCTTCCTGCCAACTCTTCTTTTCGCTTCGCCTTGCTCAATATGTTCGGTACCTCTAAGCTGCTCATCCTGGCCTTCAACTTCTTCATCGATGTGTCCAAGAACCTCTTGATTACTCGTTGAAGAAATGTCTTGCGCTGGCCTAAATGAATCATCGAATCTCCCATATTCTTTGCTAAAATAGTTTGAAGAAGAAAGTATAAAAAAACTGATGAGAATATAACAGCATTTTCTTCAAGTTTTAAGATTTGTTTATAGAAAAATATATGTTTCTAGCCAAAACGAATCCTTTTAAGCAGCAAAATTCGTTTCTTCAAACCAAGGAAAAAGCTGAATTCAGACCAAGGAAAAAGCTGTCATAAATACTGGCCTCAAAGCAATGGTTGGTTTGTGATGGTTAAAAAAGGTCAAACTCGCATGCAGACTTTCAATTGTCAATTATTATGTCATTTATTTTGAACATTTCATATTTTAAGTCCAAAAATACGCACTCGTGTGCGAAACTGCAAACAACTGTAAATTCTATACAGTTAACTGATAAAAGTTTCAAGCATTAGCCTCGAAGTTTACAACTTAGGAACCTCTTGCTCCACACATATAAGCACGTACAACTGGCTAAAAGCAATTCTTATTAGGTCTAAATATCTTTAACTAATATCTGCTGATGTTCAGAGCATTCAGAAATTTACAGACACAGAAGATAATATGTAATTCACAACAAACCTTAAAAATGTTAAAAACATTGGGACAACATCTCTTGACCTCGCTTCAATGATATGCGGAAACTCTTCCATCGTCTGGCACAACAGCAAACATAAGTTATTGTGATCAGATCTGCTCAAAGCATCTGTTTCAGATGCCAATGGTCGGTATTTCTCTATAATACCACTGCCTATCATATCACTATCAGCAACCTCCATATCTTTCTCCCCTATGAAAAAAACTAACATTTCTCAGCAGATCGGGTTAGAGTTACATTTAACAAGAAAAAGAAACTGAACAAGGTAACTAAGTCTTCCTCCGACTTATTGAAAATCTGAGTCACCCGGGACACGATTTATGGAATTCAATGATATGAAGGAAGTAAATAAGGTGACAGCGCAAAGCAAGTCATCAAATAAATTTCTATGTGCGAGAGCAAAATTTTGTTAAGATTGTCAAAAATTAATTGTTAATGCTGAATTAAATTTTGCAGTCTAATTAAGTTTCAAACTAGCACATCAGTATTATTATAACCAATCGTGTCCTACAGTATGTATACTGGGAAATTTTTTCTCGAGCCATTTATAACTAACATTTTTCTGCATCGTGCATGATTTCTTGACAAAATGTAACTAGCTGTTATGCTGGCTTAGGTTGACTTTTGCTTAAAGATATTTCCTTAAATAGCATGATTATTTTACTATTCTTGACAGTAATCTCACCGGTATTATCGAAGGCAAATACAAGCAGTTCTTTGAAAACTATCCAAAAGTCTTTTTGGTTTTCATCTACCGAATGGGTTCTAATAACATCCATAACGGGTTGCCACATTGGTCGAAGGTTGATGCGAAGATTTCCAACGAGATATCTTACTAAGATTTCATTGTTGAAAAGCCTTGCTTCTTTGCTCTCACTCGACTTGTACACGAGCTTTCTTAGATGCAACAATCGGTTAAGATAGCTTGCAAACGCTGCTGGGATGTTCTCGGCATCTAGACACTGTCTTATTACAATGCTTTGGTGACTGAGCGTCTGAAAGAATATATTCAGAACATTTCAAAAAGATATCACGAAATCATCAGAAAAAGAAGCTAAATTTTAGTAAGTTGCCTAGTACTGAGCAACATGAAAGTGAAACACCAAGAAACATCAAGGCCACAGCTGGGAAACTTCGTAAAACAAATGAGATACAACAAACGCGGTTTAGAGGAAATCCGACTGACGTAGTTCTGGGACGTCCTGAAGAAAGAATTAAAGGGGCCGAATATGGTGGAGTTTGCGAAAGTGAATTCTAAATACATGCCCCTAAGTAGAAAACTGTAAAATTCAAAAATAAGTTGAAAAATCACCAAAATTAACAATGAATCGAGCAAAAAAATTGCTGAGACCCAGGGCAAGGTTTTGAAAACAAATAGGCCAGCGCCCACAATTGTTTCGCTTGTATGCTTATATATATATATATATATAAATTTGCAACTAGTTTACAGAAAATGATTGTAAGAAATTTTTACTTACCACCGGACTTTCAAGTGAACTTGACAAATGGAGAAAAATGAGAAGAGTGAGTTTTCGTAAGATTGCCAGGTTTGACGACAAATTGTGTTTTAGGAGATCAAAAACTTCTTGAAACAATCTTACAGCTAATTCATCATTTTGATCTTTCATATTGTCGCTAAAGATTTCAAACGCTTGCAGTAAATGTACATTTGCTGGGTATAATCTGAAAGTTAACATGATAAAATCATAATCAGAAAGTGCCTTTGCATTCAAATAATTTTACTTTTACAAATATATACATTTAAAAAAATGGAAATGCAACTGTCACTACGAATGCTCTGTGAATGGTAGGTGCTACATTGAAGGAGAAGAAAGTGAACAAAAATGCGAGAGAATTGGAGATATTATGAAAGTGATGCAGTGCAGTGCGCATGTTGGTTTGGACATGTGGAATGAAAAGAAAACAAACCAAGCCTAGCAAAGTTCAAATCCAAGAAATTGATGGAAGAAGGCCAAGAGGTAGACCAAGAAATAAAATAAGGAGGTCTTTATTAAAAAATTTGAAGATTCGAGCAAATAAAGTGGAGAATTAGGTGTGGTTAACCTGAGTTCACAGGGAAGCATCATAAACCTAAGATGACTATAATTATGATCATGATTGGCGATGATGGCAATAATAATGAAGGCAACACAAATTAAGATTATTATGAATGGTCATTAGGAAGACAATAGTGGTATAACTTTAAAAAGCTTTTGACAAATGGAGATTGATTCCTTGATTGAAATTTCAACATTTCACTTTCGTTCATTTTTCCATAAAAAGATGGGGAAATAAAATAATGATCGGCATTTATAAGATTATCACAAACAGTGTCAGGCACAAGATTTTTACAAAAATCTGTCACTGCAAGAAACTTCTAATACCTTAATAAACAGCATAGGTCTTTATATTCGAAAGCAACATCACATTTACACTTTTGGGCTGATTTGATCATGTAAAATGATCTGATGGCTTGAGAAAAAAGAAATATGACTCTATGACTTCTTCCTTGTTTTTCCATTACAGCAGTTGACAATAGCATAGCCAAATTATGCAGGTTTTCTAAGGCTCTTTCTACTGACAGTGGCCTGCAAAGAAAAGTCTCATGTGTCAGCATGCAAATGAAAGCAATACAGTTGGGGCCATAATGAGCGGTAAGGTTTGCAGCCCCAGTTCCCAAAGAATTATTTCTAATCACCCCCAGCAGCTCCCAGAAGCTTCCAGAAGCTCCCAACAGCTCCCGGCAGCTAAGAAGGTGATGAGAAGCACATTTCAGAAATCTTATTGAATCACTAGATTCTTGGATTACCCCAGTATTGAATCACTAGGTCCCTGGATTAACATTGAGAACTATAGACCTGACAATTTTAATAGAGCTAGTATGTTACAGCTTATGCAACTTGAAGCTTGCAGCCCTAATTGCTCCAGCACAACATTTCATGATACGCTTAACAACAGCAAGATCTCATTAAGCCATTGGCATATCAGCTGAATCAAGAAAAACGTAATACAACTCTGAGCAAAAATACAAATTCCTTACAAACCTTACATATGGCAGACAAACCAAACAAGACCAAAGGAGATCCAGCTCATTTTCTGGGGCATCAAAAACTGCTTTTTGCTCCCTATAAAAAGTACTGATTTTATCCAGCAAAACATCAGACACTGATACAGCATCATTGTTAGGGAAATGCAGTAGTTCATTTTCATTATATGGGCTGCTGAAAACACCAGTGAAGTGATCCTTTTTAGTTGCAATATGTTCAGCAAGAGAGAAGATTAAGGACTCTGCTTCTTCTTTTGAAACATCTGTGTTTGTAAGGCCTTTTCCAACATACAGAAGAAACAATAACACTGACATAGATTCAAATTTACCACCAGCTCTACAATCTTTCATCAGATATGATATCTTGTTTGCACCAAACTTTTTTGTAAAAAGTAATGTCATTGTCTGCTGTACATCTTTGTCAGGTAAAGTAACACCACTGCAATGTATAACTTGAGTGAAGAGCCGAATTATTGTATCTTGGCAGATGACAGGGTAGTCCACACCCAGAAGTTGATTCAATAGCTGAAAACCACAAAATATCAGAAAATGTTAAGTCAGCAAGTCAATTGCAAATTATCAAAACAATAACAAAAAACAAACCAGAGATTGTATTTAACAACATAAACATACAATAGCCAGAGTCTGTATAAGTACTATTTTGAGATAATAAATTAGCAATACACATATCAATATAAAAAATTATAGGAATTAATGTTAATTTATTTGATTCTATATGTTTCTAGAAAAATCATACTCAGATAGACATCCTTTTAAATTTTTCTATAAATTTAGTTACACAAACCTCCAGAATTTTCTCAGCAAAAGTTCCAACTAAAACCCCAGACTTCCATTCTACCACCAAAGTAACAAGCTCCAGTAAATGCAACAATCTTTGCTGACTAGATATATTTATTTCCTCTGTGACACTGCTTTCCAGTCTTCTAATGGTCATTTCTGTTTGGGAGATTAGCTCTTTCCATAGAAGATCAAAGTATTCTTTTGAAATGTATTTACAAGTTGCAAGGAAGGTGACAGAAATGCATTGATATACCTAAAAAAGAATTAAAACAATCACATTCTAGCTAAAATTTTAACCACTACTTGAGTTGAAATTTTATTTCCAATTGCTTGATGGAACTAGAAATACCTTGACAGTATATAAATAACAGCTTTTTGAACCCATTTTTTAAGCCAAGGACTTGGGTAACTTCCACATGGCTTCTGCACTTTATCTCTGCATCCAAGATGCATCACTGTATTTCTGGATTATATGTTTTATATGTCACTTTATAAATTATCTATAAATGTATGGCACACATAAAGTTAACTGCATGTTTAGTGGTTACTTGAAACTAAATTTGCTAATTTGTTTGACATTAAATAAAATCATATTTACCTCAGAGCCACTACAGCTGCTACCTGCAAAGCTTTTTTCGCTAAGCTTACCCAGAGCCATTTGTAGGACATTGGCAGCTTGAGAATTGAACATTTTGTTGACACCTTTTATAGTTTCAAATAACAGCAAACCAACTCCTTCTGTGAGACTAGGATCATCACAGACAGACTGGAAAATCAGGTCCAAAAATACATCTTTATTTTTAAACTTCCTTACTAGAAAGGCAATACTTTCAGCTGCAAACTGCCGGATGTATGGCTTTTGGGAGCTTCTAAGCAATGACTTGTAATACCTGGTTTGGAAAAAATTGATCATTCAAGATTAAAGCACAAAGCTGGCTGCATTACTGGAGCCACAGATCTCTAGTTCTAACTCTGATCTTAGAAAAATAATTGTTGACACAGTTTCAAATTGATCAAACAAGAAAAATTGGCAAAAAAATTATTCAAACAAATTTGCAACTGTGGATCAAAAATAAAAACAACTATTATTTATAGCAGTTAAGCAATAATTTAGGAGGGTAACCATAATCCCTTGCTTTTGCATAATCTACTTGCTTTTACTATTTTAGACCTCGGCGAATATTATGCATGGCATGATTTCCGAAATAATATAATAAATTAACTCCCTTTTTGGTCCTCCAACCTCCCTCCAAGTAATTGGACAACAATCGATTGATGCAGAATATATTTTTAGTCTAGCTAGAATCATGTATGCATAAAAACGGGAAAAATAAATACGGGGCGCACTGCTTACCCATAAACTTTTTGCGAATCTTGAAGCATATACCTCCACAAATATTTAAAAATATAAGCAAGGCATACAAATGCATTTTCAATGATTTCAGGATCGCGGCTTCTCAAAACTTTTGTCAATGCAGTGTAGATTTCTTCAAAATATTGGTAAGCTTCATGCTGCAAATCACGTGTGAATTGCGCTAATAAATCTAACAATGCATCAAGACACTTGGAATTTTCCGACTGAATATGTTTGCACAGAATTCGTAATACCTCCTCTTTATGATACAAAAGCTGTTTCAGATTCTGAACATATCCTTTAACTTCATGATAAAATTTTGTGAAATCTTGGGTACAATTCAAATCTATCCATTTCGTTAGAGTTTCCTGAAAGAAAGTTTCTTTCTCATCCTCTGGAATTTCGCGAGTTTCACTGATCCTATGAGCGACATCTATCTTAATTGTTGCGATTCTTTGATTGAAGCTTTGAAATTTAAACCGATTTTCCTCCATTTCTTCCAATAATTTCACCTTCCCACATGTGAGGATTCAATTACTTTGCCAGCCTATTTGATCAATCTCGATATGGGATTTCAAACGAGGCTCTTTTTTGCCAGTGTTTTACAGTGGTGTTTTACCCTTCGAATAAGCCCTCGTTCTAGCCCTCGGGGTGTGAACTATGCCTAATTTTGGACGGGGACGTGCCATTTTGGTTAAAATTTTGGACCCATGATAATTCCGCAAATGTCTGAAAAATGTGACCCATAATCCCGCAAACATATTGAAAACTATACCCATAATTCTGCAGAGCAAATAGATTTTTTAAAGCACATGAAAAATCATCATTCAAATTTTGCATGTCCTATGCCCAAAATCTCTATGTTACACATATGTAATACTTTTATTTCTAACTTGACATTCATTTTGGTAATGCTAAATCTACCTAATCTAGATAATTTCCCGAAAATGGTACCAATAATTCTGCATGTTTCTTCAAATGGTACCCATAGTCAGGGGCGAAAATATCGGGGGGGGTGGGGGGTGTGACACCCCCCAATATTAAAAAATAGTCGATTTCGCAGGGCAATCGAAGATTTCGCAGGGCGCCAAGAAGAGCTTTGTTGCCACGCAGAAATGTCACCTCCAAAGTTCGTAAAGGGCCGTTTAGGAATTTTTGAGATGAAAACATCATATTTGTTATGAACCTACCTTCCTAACATTGCATTTTAGAGAACGAAACAGGTATGTAAGGAAAAGCTCCGTTATTTGCAAAGCGAAAGCATGTCTTACCGAAAGTCATAGCCAATGGATGCAATGATTGATGCATATGTTTATGAGGGCAATGTTGAGTCCATATAAATTAATTTAAGTTGTAAATTATTTTCATGACAGGCACGGCGTCACTGGGGGGAATAGGGGGCTGAAGGCCCTCACTTTGGTCAAGATAAGAATTTTTTTATCATTTTTTCTATTAATTTTTAACAGTGCACGAAATAAAAAGAGAGTAAACTGTTAAGATGCCGATTTTGTTTGATCTAATTACTAACTTTTTACTCACTTTACTAACGTATATTTTTATTATTTTTCTTTTATTTGCATTAATTTAGTAAATCACTTTCTGTATCATTGCAATGTTTTAATTTTGGGTGGCCTTCTCGATACAAGAAACTGCACATTTCTGTTCAGGAAATAAAATTCTCCCAATCAAAACATCATTGCTCTGTCATTCACAACTATGTGCAGTCTGAAACGAAAGGTTGACGTTTCTTTTCTTCCCCAACGTCTATCACTAGAGTTTTAGCATGACATGCCCCTTCCTATTTTTCCCAATAAACAATAATCAGTTTTTTAGCACAATAGTATTTTGCTAAATTTTAGTCTGAAAGATGCTTTTTAGCCCTATTGCAAGGCATTATTTCAAAAATTTTCTTCACGTCGGACTCAACCATGGTGGGTCCTCCTATATCAATAAACTTGATTCTTAGTCCCCCCCGGGCTCATTTCGTTGCTTCGCCCATATACTGCACCAAAAAATCATATGCCACGAGATAGAAGCTTTATTATCAAGGAAAATCAAATTTGACATATAATTTACGCTCACGTAGAGAAATAGATATTTCATAGGCAATAAAGTTTCAAGTTTGTTTCTATTGCTTAGAAGTTTGTCCTTGGTAAAGACCAGTGTACACTGGTAAAGCTTTCACTAGTAACCTATAGACAAACCGTTGCTACTAGGTCTGCAGGGCACCACTCAGTTTTGCAGGGCAGAAACCCTTTTCACCCCCCCCCAAACTATTGGCCAAGTTACGCCCCTGACGAAACAATTACTATTTGTCACGATTTTCAGATAAACTCTTTTTTGTCTTTGTGTAAAACAGTCTGGGTCTTTTTTAGGATACATTATGTTGATGAATTTGACATCCAATATATTACACGATTAAACTGTAATTTTATCGACTATCTCAGACATTGAATTGAACCTGCTACTACCAACCTTTTACTGATGCTTCGATATTGTTTACATCCTAACACCAAATCTGCCACTATCACTCAGTTTTGCAGGGCAGAACCCTTTTCACCCCCCCAAACCTACTGGCCAAGTTACGCCCCTGCCCATAGTTCCGCACAAATTTCAAAAACTGATACCGATAATTCCACACTTTTCAGAAAAGTATGGCTAAAATGGGTGCTCGCTCCTCGATTAGGTTACCTATGGAGAGAGTTCCTTCTTAAGAAATTCCCCTCCATACATTTTCTTTTCCATTTAGCTTCCCTTGTATCTTGTATTTGGTATTTAGTTTCTCTGTAATTTCTTTTTTGTTTATGTATATGTAGCTTTAATTTTTCTTTTATTTTTTTATACACAAATGAGGGTGTGTGTAATGGAATTTTAAAATATGAAACTGAAACTCAAACTGAAATTGCTTCATTCTTTCGGGGGGGGGGGGGGTACCAGGTATTTTGGCGTGATTGCGTGGTCGGCGTATTTTCGATGCGTGAAATAGTAAAACAAATTTTTATTATGCGTGAATGCGTGACGTGAAAGACATTCGCGAGTGACCTGTGAATTTGCATTACTCTTGCATGATTGCGCGAAAACCCGTGAAAATGATTGCTGCAAACGGATTTCGAAATGCGGTGCCTACTTTTTTACCAGCAGAAGGTCTTGGTTTCCGGTACCAGACATTTGTCTCCAGTATTCAGAGAATCAAATGCCGAGGCCTCTGCCAACAAGAGCTACATGTAGAATACTGTAATGATCGAAGATTCGAAGATGAGTAGAAGAGAGTAGAAAAAGTTTTTGTTAAAAATTTCAAGAAATTTATATTAGATAGCTATTAAATATTATACAACGCACTAGCAATATAAGACATACATTGTCCATAACCCTGTTCATTCTGTTCCATTTTTGTTCCTTCTTGTTTTGCATTTAATTTTATCTTTCAGTTATTGTTTTTTAATAAACATTAGTTTTGACTGTTATTAAGCTTCTGCAAAATGGAATACTGTACCATCCTTAGCATACTTACATTTTGCTATATTTTTTTGCTGCTAACTTGCAACTTTAATGTTCTGTTTTATTTGATGCATATACGTCACGAACTCAAAAGTCCTTTAGAGTTATTTTCATATGTCTGACAGCACTTTTCTATTACCTTCGATGTAACTTTTAAAAATCTAATTCTATCTTGATGATAATTTTTATATAAAGCATCTTTACATTAATACAAATTTGCAATTAATTGCTGGAAATATACATGGAATGAAATAGAAATGAAAAGAGAGAAGAGGCGGCATCAAACGACTGGAGCACAGGCTACAGAGAGGTAGTCTACTATCAGGCAAGAGACGACAATGGAACGGTAAGAAACATTACCAGAATCATGTTACCGCTCAAAAAGACCAAGTTGATGAATAAAGTGGACGCCAGAGAAGTGGAGCCGTAGCGAGGGCCCAGGGCGGCTCAGCCCCCTTTGTTAAAATTCAGAGAGATTCTGGGTGGCGTCATCGTGAAATCTTGTTTCCAGTGCCATGAAAGCGTGATTTGCAATTATTTTACGCGTGATTGCGTGATTCAGCATGGATACCTGGACCCCCCTTTTCAATATGTTCTTTATGTTCGGATTCAACTTCAAATGCGACAACTTGGTTGAAAACGAGCCAATAGCTTCTATAAGGGTCTATTTGAAATAGAGAAGCCAAAACCTCTACTGACAGGGGGTAATATAAGCAAGTATGTTTGCCCAGACAAAGCTAAGTCATCAATTCTCCCCTTTTTCATGTTATAGATTTTACGTGAATACCCATTTCCTGTCAGCATTTTTCAATCGGTGAATAGTTTGAATGATTTATGTACAATAGAATTAATCTTTATAACAATTGCATGTATATTAAATTTCGTCATGGGTGTGGCTTTTAGAAGTTTTCACAGCACAGCCCTCCTCCTAACTCTTTAGGGTGGCAGCGCTCAATAGAGATCACGATCCTCATGCTATTACTGCAGAAGAAATGAAGATAAGCAGGGAGTAGGGAATAATTAAAAAGGAAAGATTAAGATATCTTTTCAAATTTTGGAATAGAAAATAAATAAGTGGTTGAAAACTGGAAAGGGTATAAAGAAACAGAATCTAAGGTTAGGTGTCTAGAAATCCTTTGAGATGTGCCTTCAGCTGAGCGGGTGCTTGCATGCTTGTCATCACTAAAATACAATCTTTGAAAAACTTTCTAGAGTTATTGTAAAAATAAGTACTGATGGAAAAAATGTTTGGAAGAAATTGGACCAAACTGGATGCAAAATTTCCCCCACAATAACACTTCGTAGCCACGCAACCAAAGTGAAAAGGCCTAATAGAAACTTTCCATTTGTTTTCCAGTACAGCCTGTTTCTAAATATCCCTAATCTCCAACCTAAAAATTGTTGTATTTTGATTTTTTCTCTTTTATCTCAAATATTTGCTAATTGGAGCAAGTTTCGTATTTCCTTTTTGAAGCTCACATCGACGAAGGGTTGGCTACGATCCATTAAAAGGGACAAGAAAGATTCTAAAGCCTTGAGCAGACGACTGTAGAATCATACATTCTTAAAAAACTAGATACCGTACTTTCGGCGCAAAACATGAATTATGATTAGCATGCGATTATCTGTATAACGGACAAAACAAGTCTATTTTAATGTATGATATTTCTCTTTATCAACTGTTTTTTTCCATATTTCTATAAATACAAACAGTCTTTTAAAGTTCATCAAGGCAAGCTGAAATTGCAATTTGAGGGCGGGATCTGAAAATATTGTCCGAAGAAAGGTGCTCAGACCACGTGCAGCTCACCATCTGCCTCGGCTTGTGCTAATACTGGGTGATATTTTCAATGAAGAGCTCCTTGCATTAGAGGGTAGTCGTCTTAAACCTAAATGTTTAAATTTTGAGTTTATTGTTATAAACAGTATGCCATAAACAGTATGACAGTTAAATCAAATTCGAAGTCTGTTGGCGAAAGATGCAGGAATGAGATAGCTTGAGTACCCCCCTCCCAGGAATTTCTTATGCCAGAAAGTTTACCGCTTGTTCCTAGCTGTTCCTATTTAATGATTTATAAACAATGTAACCGCCTAGGACTCGCAGAACAACTACTTAAAACACCAGATTCATCTGCGACAGGGTATCAGTTTTATTCATCTTAGGATCTTATAATAGGCAATTGAAGGACTTTTTTAACAACAAAGTTCACTTTATTTAAAGAAAACAGAAGCCCCTACAATCGCAGAACTACAAGAAGTTATAATCCGTAAACAAGTTGTCTGTTAGCTTTAGCAATTCTAAACATAACTAAAAAACCGCAGCTTATGACAAAATTTCTTTGACACTAATCAAAATATACCTAGAAGCAATTTTAAGTGAGCCATTTTTTGTTACAATTTGTTCCAAACAAAAGTTTTACATACAAATAACATAATTAAATAATGTGATATATCAGGGGCTTGGCAGGGTATTATGAAAAACTGTCCATAAGCTTGTGAAAAATTCTTATCGTTTTATAAACATCAAATTTTAAAGCTTTAAATCATCTTGTAATTGCCTACAGTGTATGTGATACATATAAAAAGAGAGCTATTGATGAGGGATCAATTTTTTTTATAATAGTAAAAGTGATTAAATTAGTTGGTTTGAACTTATGGAAAACTAGTAGTTAACTTGGCATGGAAGGTTGAACCAAAAAAGGGAGGTTGTTACATCTATTAAAAGTTTTCTCTTAGCTGTCTTCCCAACAATAAAACTAAGAAAAACTTTTTGAAGAAATCATGCATCATCCTGTGTTTCCTTGCAATATTTAATTGTAATTAGATTTTGTTTTGATACATTGTTTTCTGCAAGGCAAGTGACATGTTAGGTGCAAAAAAATAAACTTTGACAATTAAACATAAACAATTCTCTTAGGAAGTAAAATGTCGAATGACATTGTCTATCTTTGCTCTACATATAGGACATTTTTCACCCTTAGTCTTTAAAATCCAAGCACATCGCATGCAACAGCAAATATGTCCAGTATTTCCATGTACAATTGTTGCATTTTTGCGGCGAACCAAACATATATCACATCTTTGTGATTCATCAGGTTCTTCCTGGTCATCTTCTGGCCTGAATTCTACAAATAAAACAGTTTCTCTGGAAACTGTGTCACAGATAAATGGCTCCTAGACAATTTCTAAAGATATGTATCAACGCACCAATATAAATAACAATAATTTCTGTGACAATGGAATCTTTCACTTTATTTTAACATTGATACATAAAACACGCAAAGAAATTTTTCATCATAAAAATGATGGTGGTGCACACACAATTTTTTTGCTGTAGTAGTATTGTTAGATACTTTGATTATAGAATGAATATAAAATTCAAAGTTCTGACTAGGTACTTGATAATATGAGGAAAGATGATTAAAACCGAATTGCACAAGGAAAATTCAAAGAACATTATTTTATAATTTGGGGAAAAAGATTACATAGGTCTGAAAATAATCTAGAAAAATAACTCAAGATCATCATACAATGATTCAATCCGGGTGATCTTTAAAGATAGCCATACCATAATTAATCTTGAAAAGTAACCAGTAAAAGTTAATCTCAAAAAAATGATTGTAAGAATCAATAAACATACCTGGTAGTGGAATCTGCTGTTGGGTTATTGGTGGATTTGGACAAGGAACATCTGTTCCAAAATCTGATAAAAAATAGCATAAAACCTTCATAATCAGGACATTAAAAACAAAATATATATAAATACAACCTTATGTAATATACATACAGCCTTTTCTGCAAAATTACGCAAAGGAGGGGAAAAAATTCAGATATCACAAGCAAAACATAGGTTTGGTTTTAAGATGTCTCAGCAATTGATGTCAATAAATGATGATTTTGCACCAAGTTAAGACAATCTAAAATAAAGTAAGATAAAGAAGATGAAAAACCTCTTTAGTTTTCCTAGCAACAAAGGTTTTTAAGAATAAGTCAGATGACTAATGACTGATGGTATTAAAATAAATTACAAGCATTCTGAAAAAAACTGATGCCAGACTACAAAACTTAGACACCTTTCACATGGTATTTCTATTTGAAATTCCTATTTCTATTTCTATTTCTAAATTTCTATTTGAATATTTGAAATAAAAAAACATTCTACCATTTGATCAAGCAAAAAAACGTTAAATATATTTACTTCCTGTAGGCCAGTTAGTAAGATTTTTCACACAATACAGGCAGACATCGTATCTGCATGTTGAACAGTGAAAAGATTTGTCTCTTCCATTTATTCCCTGTCCTCCAGAAGAATGACACACATCACAGGTCCATCTACCATTAAAGTCATTGTATGAAAGTCTTGAGTCTGTTATAGTCAAGGGATGATGATGGAAAGGAAAGTCATATTCTTTCATACAGTAGTCACAAGCATCAAAATCACATTCTGCGCAGTGCCAAGGAAAACGACTAAAAGGAAAGAAACCCACAATTAACATGTGCTGCATGTTTACAAGCATCTTAAAAATTAAAAACAATGAAGCGACTAAGTTTCACCTTTGGGAAGGTTGTTTGCACAAAGGAACATCATCATCACCACATTCTGTTTGCTATCTGTTTTACAAGCTAGGGGACCCTGGGCAGGATTTAGTAAGTAACTTCTGAGCTGACCTTTCTTCAGCTGGGCCTATCTTTTTCTCAAATCCCTTATTATCATTTCAGCCCATTTTGTCTTTAGGCTACCTCTTCCAAATGGACCTGCTACCTCAACTGTTCTGCATACATGCACCAAAGTACTGTCATCTATTCCCTCAATGTGACCAAACCAGTGAAGAGTTTTATTCTACACACATGTACTAATACCCTCCACATTGAATCCAACTCTAAACTCACTGGGTCTAAGTCTGTCTTTTAGGCTTACATTACAAATCCAATGTATCATTTTCATATCATTTCTTTCCAGGCAACACATATCCTCTCCATCATCACTTTAATAGATTGAGATTTCGGAAAACACAGCTTAATAATGAAATTAATAACCAGTACAACGACAAAGAAAGAAGACATCATGTATTTGTCAACTTCTTGCTACATCATAGACAATTCCAATTAAGACATTGATATAAAACATCCATTAAGAACATTCCATTAAAGACAGTTCCAATTTAGGCAGTTCTATTACGACAAGCCCATTAAATTAAATTAAATTACGTTTCGACTCTGGCTAGAGTCATCTTCAATATAATTCCAGGTGAGAAAAATCAACCTAAATAAGAAAGAGCTAAACAAAGAGGATCCTAAACCATGTGATAAAGAAGTATGCTGGAGAAGCAATCAGGATGCGAGAGAAGACATAAGGAATAAACAACCTAGAGAAATAAACAAGGAATAAAGGCCAAACAAAGAAAACAAGGCGGAAGTCAAAACAAAATCATAGGAACAGAGGATTGTTGGGAGTTAAGCGAAGGTCTGTCCTGGTAAATGAGGAGGCTTTCATAAATAAGTGGACCAAAGAAGTTGTTTGTTTTGGAGAGAATAGAAAAATCCTCAACAGAAACTATGCCTCAAGTTTTGGAAATATGATCATGAATGGAGGAATGGAGGTTTTAACACCCTGGCCATGTTTGTTGATTCCCAAGTGTTCTTGATTTGATGTAGAGAGCACTTGGCGAATACATGATGTCTTTTTTCTTTGTCGTCGCACTGGTTATTAATACAACATCACACTGTGCACGCCTGCCTGATAGGCTCTGCCCCTGGCCAGCAATGGTAACAACCTTCTGGTTAGAAATGGTAGAGGAACAAACTTGAAATTTCTAATTATTCTATAAAAGGTAAAACATTATTGGTCTTTGAGGACTGCAACTATAAGAAGGGATTTTTAAATCTCTTCGTCTGCCTCTGCCATGTGTTGAACAAAGGATTTACAGTTGAACACACCAGTAAAGATATTCTTTAGCCTTCTTGGCTGTTTCTTTCTTTGCATAAATGGATGAAATGTGGATTTAAACAACAAAAAACCAGAATGAATCTTTTACCTTCCAATTTCACTGCCACTTAGACAACATGAGTCGCAAAGCCACAAACCAGTTGATTCCCCATACATAATGATTGAATCAGCAGGTTTCAGAGTATGGACATGAATTTGGTGTCGCTTTCCATGAAAACACTCATGACAAAGATCAAACTGGTCTAAAGGGCAGTGGTACCCATGGGTTTGTTGCAGCTGCTGCTTGTTTCTTCCACAGTGATCACATTTCCAACCACCTTGGAACTCTGGATAAACTCGTGCCATGTCCATACGGTATAGTGGATGTTGGTGCCTTAAATGTCTATGTCCCTGAAAACATTCATCACAGACATCATAATTGCAAGTAGCACAATGGTATGGCATTCGAGTATTGCCTTGTGAATTCTGGCATCCATCACATGTCCACCTTCCATGATATTGCTGATAAACAACATTGGGGTCAACTTTAACAAGAGGATGTTCATGAATTGCCCTCTGCATTTTGAACTGCCTACAAATTCAAAAGACCTCAATAGCAAGTTCTACAATCAACTTTTAACAAAAAATGATTACAAGGTTGTTAGGGTATAGACAGCAGTTAGGATTGGTATGTAGGATGTACTAGTCAATGATTAGTCAGGCCTGGCTGTTTGTATTGTTGCAGGTGAGATGTGAATTGCTTGCCCTGTTGAGGCAATCTCAATCAAAAACACATCTAATGTACTTGTAATGTGCTAGAGGCAAAGGAAAATGCTAAAAATCAATGCAGCATTATTATGAGTAACAATTTATATGTAAGTCTGATAGGGAATAAACAGAGCTATGATATAAACCACTATTTAGAATCATAGAAAGAGTATCAAAATAATTTTGCAATATTTCGAGTTCCAATTAATAGAATCACATGTCATTAAATGGTTGTTTCAGATTGATCTGAATCTTCAAAGTCAATAGTTTCTCTTTCAATCTCTACTTTTGAGCAATCATAATGATGATGTGATAATGATTCCCAAATCAAACTCAACTATTTACAATTCAAACAAATCTAACAATATACAAAATTACATTACTGAGGTCACATTTATAATTTAGCTTAAACCAACAGATGTAAATTTTGAGATATGTTAACAAGTATAATCCTTGTGGAGGTCTAGTAAAAGACTACAACATGTCCTTAAATAGAGACAAAGCCCAAGCCATGATTGCTGGATCCTCAAAAGATCTGCACCTGTCTAGCCAAATTTCACAGATCATGTGTGAATCTCATGCATTCCACAAGGAAGAAACAATAGAAAGTTCAATAAAAACAAAAGAATTAATGAGGCAGAACAAAAGTTTTCATGCATTCAGGAACCCTGAACTTGACAAGCATGCTGCATATGTTAAAAAAATTTAAGGTGATTCCTAGTTTCCTCTTGTTCATGAAATTGATTGTCTTGGTCTGATGATCATCTAAACAAGTCTAGTGAGACTTGGATCTTTTGTATATCAGAAAAAACTACAAGATAGAGATACTTTTACCTGGTAAGTTGCTATTACAGGGTATAGAGAATTGTAATGGGTAGCTCTTATAGTAAAAAGACATAAAAAACTTTCAAACAATATTAATATACTACTATGCAATCTTCAACTTGTCATCTTTGCAATGCCAAAACAAAATACCATCAACATGTTTGATGAAGCCTGATATATTTCAATAGCTGCAAACGATCTACATAATTTTAGGCATCTTGTATACACGGTTAAGTACTTAAGATGCTATTAGGTAGGACTGGTGCATCGATTAAAAGTGAAGAAAGAGGTTTTATTGTTAATTCCCTCCAAATTATCAATCAAATTTAGAGGGTAATTGTGTAACTTCCCTTAGTGACCCCTTCCTGTTAGAGGTTTATGTTATGTTGAGCAATCTGCGTTGATGCACCAACAGTCCATCTCGCTCTCAAGACGTGGGAATGTAGCCTCAGGAGAGGTTTTATGGGGCAGCTTTTAACCTTTCATTGGGCTATTCCATTTGATATCTGTACATGGGTATGGAAGTAAAATTCAAGGGGGGTCTGGCACGAAGGATATTCCAGGGGGTATCAGACAAATGTATGCTTTTTCCAGGGGGTTGAAAGAAAAAAATATATGAAGTTTTCCAAGGAGTATTAAAAAATGTACAATTTTTTCTCAAATGGGTCAAGAAAATTCATTAAAAAGAATGACATTAATTTTCCGGGGGGTTGAAAGAATCAAAATCAGAGTGGTCATGATCTTCAAATTCACTTTCCGGGGGATATATGATTAACAGAAATCTTACTTCCATCCCCCTGTATGGAGAAAAATGGAATAGCCCATTATGCATTTGTATTTTATTCCTGAGTAAGAAAACTTATTAGTGAATATTTGCATATTTTCTTATGAAAACTGAGGTGAGGTTTTCTTATGAAAACTGAGGTGTTATAAAAACTTATGAAAACTGAGGGGTTAATGTCTTCTAATAAATTTCCTTGCATCTAATCGCCTTGCATCTAATTTGTGAAACACAACGTATTTACTACTACTAGGTCGGCCAACTACGAACGATGGCCTAAAAATATAACACCCTTTCAAAATTGGAGCTATGTTTATATATTAGGAATTGAAAAATTCAATATTACAATAATTCCGATGAAAATATGAAAAGGATGTGGATATATCACCTTAACTGCAGTTGTAGGAATAATCCCAAGTTGATAAGAACGATCCTATCTTGCGATTTCAATGATCATCGTTATAGATTTCTAGGGCAAATTTGCCGCTGCGCAGGAGAACAGCCTCGCCTGGCGGTCTAGCATGCAGATGGCAAATTTGTTCAAAAAATTTGTTTTTTAGAATCTTTAACAAATAACTTGAAGTCTGTGGAATAAGTTGAACTAGCCTCGACTGGTTTCATTGAACATGGTGTGCCCCAAGGAAGTGAATTAGGACCTCTCATATTCTTACTTTACATAAACATCATCTTGCCAAATGCTTCTAGAATACTAAATTTCCATTGCTTTTGTTGATGACACAAGTCTTTTCTATTCTGACACAAGTCTTTTCTATTCTAACACATGCATTGATGTTCTAGAAAAAGTAGCTGGCTAATTGCAAGCAGGCACGTAAATAATAGGGAGTGTGAGAAGGCGTGACCCCCTAAAGGTTGGAAAATCTAATTACAGTTGGAAAACTTAACATTTCACTTGAAATCGTTTCTATTCTTTAGGCCACACGTGTGAATTTTATCAAAGAGGATTTTATCAAAAAAGAATGTTTCATCTTTCGAAACAGGCATATGCACTTGCCCATTTCAGTTGCAAACAATGAAAGGATATTAAGCCCTCTGAACGTCGTAAAAAATTTCCTTCGATCAAGTACAAAAGATGAAAGGATCATTGACCTTGACTCAAGTGCTTGATGCTTCTATATTGTGCAAGAGATATTTTAGGTAAAATTAATGTGGAGCAAATAGCTTTGAAATGGGCAAAGCAGAAAAAGAGAAGAATCACAGTTAATTAACTTGAAAAGAAATTGCTTTTTATCATTATATATATCTAAGATCAAATAATGATTATGTTTAGATGTTGCTTTACTTCTTACGAAAACTTTAATTCGTAAATTCGGACCCAATTGGATCCATACCTTTCCTCTCGTGTAAACAGGCTTTAAAATCCCATGTAGAGTTAAAAAAATCAAGATCAAAACTTATTTAAATTCTCAGAGTTTCAACTCTTTTCGAAGAGGTGCAAATGAATCCGCACATTGGCCAATGACTTGCTCGTAATCAAGTGGAAAGTTTTCTCTTCTTTTGAAATTATCAGTAGCGCTGAATAATCTTTAAAAGGAAACTTGGGTGCAGCTAAGTGTCATCAAGCCTTTATACGCGTTGTAGAGGGAAGGGTATGCGTCTAGGTGCATGTTGTATTCACTAATGTTTTTCATAAAAACCAGTAAATTTAGGTTCAGGCTGACTGTTCTTAATTTTCGCAAGAATCCGAGGGTGGATTGTCCTTAATTTGTTCTTAAATTAATAGGGTGTAAGCAGTGCGATTGCTAGCTTTTTCGCTCTTGGGAGGTGTTCAGGCATTATTTGCCAACAAAGTGAGTGAGACAGCTTTCATTTGACGGCAAGATTGAATATTCATCGAAAAGCAACCACACATGGCTAAATATCCTCGTTTTTGGGTTAAAATGTTGTTCAAAATTGCATTTTACATTAACTCAGCCTTAGCTTGTTCCTAATTTGATCTCAACTTTTGACTAGTTTTGATGCTCATATTCTTATAAAATTGTTATATATGATAAAAGATATAAATATATAAAAAAATAAAAATGGGCGTCGGTACAAAGTTTTGAATGCGCAGGGTATGCACAGTTGGCAAGCTTTTACCCTTTTGATAAAAGTTGTCAATGTCGACTTTGGGGTCCTTTCTCTCTTTGTGAATCCCCACCTTGAAAGTCACAGTTTACCTCTCCATATGTATCTTCTCTAAGAGCTTGTTCCTTGCGATCATCTGTCTTCAGGATCTTTATTTCCACCAGTTGTTGTTTTCACTTGATCGATAAGCTGCTGGTAGCAATTGCAAATGCCAGCAATTCTGACATTCTATGAACTTGAAATCTTGAAAAAAGGCTCTTATTGCTCTTTTGCTCCATCTTTGTGTCAACAAATCTTCTTAGCATTGTTAAATCCTGATACAGATCTCTGTAACCAGATGATAGTGACGACCCCTTGTCATCTCTCTTCTGAATTTCCTGTTTTAAATTTACGTTATTTTCATTAACTGAAGCCCCCTCCCAATAATTGCAGCCTAAGCCTTATGTCCTGTATAACAGTGTACTAAGTGGAAATATATACAATGAGCAGCCGCCCCCCCCCCCCAATATGAATTTCGTTCCCACAGCACTGTCTCTGACAGTCAGATACCCTGGGCATCAGAGCCACATAAATTAGAGAGCGGAAATAGAAGATAAGAGTACGCTCATTCGCTTCTCTGCTTGGCATTCTGTTTACGCGCTCGAAATTTTGTGGCTCTGGGACCCAGGGTCCACGTAAGATTGAACACATGGCTGATATAACGGAAACCAGGGTTTGGGTGGTTTGAAGCGCACGTATTGGGACTTTAATCGCAATATAATCAGTCTAGGGCATTAAGTATTCGACATTAAGTTAAACAATTTTCTTCAACGCGGAAAGGCCCGTAAATTTTTTGTATACAGGGCCCCGGTGGCGATCGCCACTTTGCCATCCGGGCCAGTCCGTCCCTGTTCGAAACAGAGTAACTTCTCAACTCAAAAAAGCTGCTGTATCATATTACAGTAGCATGATAGATGACAATTCAAATAATCCGAAAGGGAATGTGGAAAATTATGGACAAGGTATTAGACAAACATTCAAATCATAGTCCTCCTTTGTCAATTATCCATGAATGTCAACGTGTTGAGAAGCCTGATGAAATTGCAGAGGCCTTTAACAGGGACTTTATTTCCATAGGCCCAAAACTAGCCGAAAATATTGAAACCAAAGATTGCGATGACCCACTGAAGTACCTACCCAGCAAGGGACTGCCGGTTGAAACTAGTTTTGAATTTCAAAGGGTTGATCTAAACTCATTGAAAACAAGAACAAGAAGTTAAAATGCTCTAAAGCTGCAGGGTATTATAAGACCCCAGTAAAACTAGTGAAAGACGCTGCTGATATTTTATCTAAGCCATTAGCAGCTATTTTCAATTCCTCTCTTGAAAGCGGTGTTTTTCCGAAGAGTAACATCAGTCTTTAAGACCGGATCGAAAACTGATTTGAACAACTACCGGCCAAAATCCATACTCTCGGCATTCTCCAAGCTAATCGAGAAAATCGCACATGATCAAGTCTCCACCTATCTGAAGGAAAAAAGTATGCTCTCCAAATGTCAGCATGCATTTCGAAAGCTGCACAACACATTTATCTCATTACTCAATGTTACTGACTCATGGTTCTCAAATGCCGATAAAAATGAATATTAGCATCTTCCTTGATCTAAAAAAGGCATTTGACACTGTGGATCACAAAATTCCGCTCTCTAAGTTTTCAAAGCATGGGATAGGAGGAACCCCTCATCAGTGGTTTACATCATACCTAACTGATAGGATACAATACTGCCAAATCAATGGTTCCAGCTCACAACAAAAGAAGGCTCAGTGCGGTATTCCCCATGGCTCGTGCCTTGGGCCCCTAATTTTCATCCTATACGTAAACGATTTTGAGCGATGCTTAGAAAAAAGCTCAACAAATATGTATGCAGACGACACTAGCATAACATGCTCTGCAAAAAACATCGAGGAACTGTGCAATGACTTCAAAACTGAGGGTAAGAACATTGCAGAGTGGATGCGGCAAAATAGGCTTAGTCAAAACACCAATAAAACTGAATATATGGTTATTGGTCATAAAAGACGAATTAACCATATCCAGGGGGAGATTAAACGTGGAAATAAAAGGAGAAAAAATCCAACGAGCCCATGAAGTAAAATATCTCGGAGTCACTATCGATGAAAACCTATCTTGGAACAAGCAGTACAAGAGGCTTAGGTGTAAACTTAAAAGTGGTCTTTCTTTGTTGAGGAAACTTAAAAAACATACTCCCACAGTCGAAATTGTACCAGGTTTACAGGGCACTTTTCGAGAGCCATCTAAGATACGGTGATGAATTATGGGGAAGTCTGTCCGCTACAAAGCTTGAACATCTTCAGCGTCTTCAAGACAGGGCTCAAACATTAATTGAAAGTGCTAAATTTGAGGACGGGTGGATTTGTAAATGGCTTTCAGTTTCGAATCTAATTAAATATGACAGGGCCATAATGACGTACAAAATGATGAATGGTCTTTGCCCAGACAGCCTTAAAGGTAAATTTATCGCTAGATCAGAGATATCCAGGTATTCGACAAGGAATCAGCTTGATATTGACATCCCAAGGCAAAACGTGGTATTCTCAAAGGGGAGTTTCTTTCACTCTGGGGCCAAAACATGGAATGAGATTCCAAGAAACATCAGAATGAGCCCCAAAATTTCCATGTTTAAAAGAAACTTGAAGGGATTCCTACAAAGTTAATAAATTCCCAAAACAAAACACGATCCCTAGGTAGAACAACAACATCTTTATTTTATATATACTAAAGAATTAATTTGTAGTAGGAGTAGTTTATTTATATTATAGCTGATAGGGAATTCGTGTATAAAGATTTTTAAAATGAAAAAAAACTGTCCAGACAAAACATGAGATAGTGACTCCGTTTACAAGAAATAAATGACTATGTTTCTATTCAGGTTTTGTAGCTACTGTTTGTTTTGCTGCTGTTTTGAAATGTTATTGTTGATTGTGTATATTATCGTCTGTCTGTTTGTGATTTCTGTGTCATGGCGCATACACATGTTCAAAATTGGGGCCATTTCCTCGCTACGCTTGCATGGCTAAGACACCTGGGGTTTGCAGGGGTTTGCCCTGATTGCAACAAAAAAATTTCCTATAAAAAAATATGATTATAAATGTGTAGTATTGAAAATTTTTATAAAAATGTGCAGTATTGAAAATTTCTTAATATAGGCCCTGGATCTTTCCTTGGACCATCAAATATCCCTTAATAGTTAAGTCTGCTCTAGGAATGATAAAGGATAACATTTTCAGGGGCGGATCCAGGATTTTTGGTGACTATAGCTCAAATCTTTTGGGATCGGAACCACGCCCTCCTTGCTTGCGGGACACGCCCACTATATGGGCAAATGATAAACCATGTGTGTTTATAGTTGCTTCGTATTTATAAATATTCCTTCGAACATCCTTTTTCTATTTCCAGGGACGCCAGAGAAGGGGGTGTGGGGGTACAACCGCCCCTGTTGCCCTTTGGCAGAAGGGGCAAGGGTTGTTTTTAATAAAGTTCCCTTGAAACTGGCCAATCGTAATAATCAGAAAGATTCGTATGAAATTCTGAACTTCTCAAAACATGTAAAATAATTCCTTGTGCCGAAAGTTAGCCAATGTTGAACATACCTACAGATAATAAAATTGCAGTTACGTATGAATTTGTAGAAGCTGAGAATTATCTTTCAAAAGCCTTTTTACTCAAGCCTGCCCCCCCCCCCCCTCTTGCCGCTTGGTCGTTCCGCCGTCCCTGTCTATTCCCTAGTAGGTCCTTGCCTTTGAAGCTACATTACAGGGGACCCAGGATGTGAAAACGAGCAATAGTCTACTGTTGCTTTACAGGGGACAGAGAGCGGAGAAATACCGTGGATACTCATATTCTATTGGTTAAAAGGCCATTTTCAAACCTGACTATAGCTTGACTATAGCTCGCGCCAAAAATTATAGTACGGGTTTCATTGTCTTCGATGCCTTTTCCAGAGCAAATCCCCAGACCGACTATAGCTCGGAATATCCACTGTAGCTCAATTCTGGTTGGTTACTGTCAACAAAGAACGAAACTTCTGATTCGTCTAAGTTTTAATATTAGACCATTCTGCGCTCAGTGTTTTATCTCTTATCTGGAGAGGCATTGTGATGACACATTTCTAGCAGTGCATGTTTGTTAATCGCATTTGATAACCTATACCGCTGCTTTCAAATGTGAATTCCGAAAATCAAACACTGAGATTTTGACTATAGCTCGTGCTACAGTTGCTATAGTCTGGATCCGCTCCTGCATTTTTTAAACGTTCTGTGACAGGCTATTTAATTTTGCATTTCAACTAAGAACTCAAAGGCATCTTGATTTTGTATTTGAAGCGCTAGAACTCCTGCGTTTTGTACTAAAAAGAAATTTTGTCCAACTTTATTCAAAAGTCTTGTCTAGTGACAAACGGGGCTTTTTATCCCCTGACTAATAACCAGCCGTACCCCCCCCCCCTTCTCCTTGTTTGGAACTTGGCAGAAACACCTCAAACCTGGAATTCTACAGAAAGAGCCTGGAAAATATGAAACTCCTACAAGTATTAATAGAAGATTAAGCCGTATGTTTTGAAAATAACTTATCAAAATATTCCAATCTTTCCTCAAACCTAAATAATGTTCGTTACTGAATAATCTCTGTGTTTTTTCTTAAGAGGTTCTTTGTCCTTTTTACCATGTCTTTCTCATACAGAAGGAGCCCATCAATCTGCAAAATTATCAATTTGCACAAACGGGTGGCAGGAGGAACCTTCAGAACCAGGGGCGGACTGGCTGGTCGGGCTATTCGGGCGATCGCCCGAAGGGCCGGTCGGTTTGAGGGCCGGCTGATAAAAGTGCAAAAAAATAAATTAGCTTAAAAGTATACCCACGCGTTGATCTGTTTGCCTTGAATTTTCAGAGACACTTGAATTTGAATTGTGGGAAAGAATAAATATACATGCAAGTACTCGAGAACCATTAAAATTATGAATTCATTATGAATTCATTCAGCCCAGACACACTTCTTCAGGAAACATGTTATTGTTATATTTTCTCTTGACGGTATTTTCTTATTGGCGACATACTATTCAGTAACACTCCTGTTTCAAGGCGATACATAAGATTTTAACCTGCCTTGATGTCTTCTTACTTAGCTTTTGCTTGAAGCTGGTCATGTTTTTGCCTAAGCACAAGCTATTGCTAAATGTAATAAAATTAAAAGTTATTAGAATTCACTAAGCGATTTGCTCTGTGATTTGGAGCAATAAAGAGGACATACGTAGAACGAGGAAGAGCAAGAAGACTTCAATCAAAGGTGGTGCATAGAAATTTCGCGAGGAAAAGCTGCGAGACTTAAAAAAAGGATTCAGCTACGATACAAAGCTTTTTTATCAAGCAAAAGCCACAAACACCACAAAAAACAGCAGGGTCTTGCTCTTGCTCCTTTCAATAAACTAAAACAAGTTATGGAAAGTTTATTTGGCCTACACTATCATAAGTCAAATGCACCCCCTGCCCAACAGTATGGTAAGGTGCTACACGATAAAATTTCAACAGGGGTGCCCATGTTTTCTTTTTGGGGTCAGAAATTGACAAATTGATATTTTTGGGTTGCTGAAAATCATTGTGGTTTTCCGGAGGATTAGAAAATAATTTGTCACAAGTGGAGTGTGATAGAAGCCTTTCCACTTTAAATAAATAAAGAACAGGTTACGTAGTAATTTTTCGCAGCCAAACCTGGAGTCCTTCATGTTAATGTTCTTAGAAAAGCACCTGTTAAATGACATCCAGAACGATAGCATTATGACATATTTAACATGTTCCGTTAACCATATTCTGTTAACCAGCATTCATCCATGCACAAAATTACTGAATTTAAAAACTTCTTTTCCTTACAGACTAACATCTACTTGTATTTTCCGAGGAGTTTTTTATTTGCTATTATTGTGGGCCGGTTTGATCAAAATTTGCCAGGGCCAAAATAATTAGCAAGTCCGCCCCTGTTCAGAACCCATTTTTCCAAATGATGATGTCAGATATCTTTCTGAAAAGTCAATAGTTTTATAAGCAAATGCTCAATGCCTGACCATAATTACGCATAATTGTACGAGCATTAGACTAGGCTAGTAGGAGCTAAAGCCCCTCTTTATTTTTCAAAGAAACGCTTTAAAATTTTCCAAAATTCATAAATTCCCGTTTGATGAGAATAAAGTCATTATTTTGCTAAATTTCAGAAGATTGCGTGTTTAATCGAAAATAATCTCGTCTCCTACGCTAGAAAGAGAAGTAGCTTTCTCTGTAAAATCTTAGAAGATAGTGTCGCGCTAACTGAAATATGGCTTTAGGCTTTGGGCTTTAGTCTAACTTTCAAAATCTACAAACCACTTTACATCATATGACACCTAAATATTTTGCCACCCTTTCAGAGTTTCAAATACAGTCAATTTGACTGAAAATCTTCTTCCCAAAGCAAATTGTGAAAAGAAAATACATTAAATTTCAGCATTTTCTGAATTTCCAAAAAGCGTCATTTAAAATATTTTTCCGAGGACAAGCCCCCGTTTTGCTTGCAGTCTAATTCCCCATTCCGTCATGCATTGAATGGGGTTTAAAGAATAAATTATGACAAAAAGATACTAATTTGATAACGGGCTATGCTCGAAAAGTCGTTTATTAATTCGTTGATTTTCCCAAGTATAATTCCTAGTTTAATTGAATAATGATATGGTTTGCAATAGACTGATTCTCTGCTACACAAATTTGAGACACACTATTGTAAATGATATTGTAAATGAGACATGCGACCACAACCGCAAAGCAACGATAATCGGCTTAACAGGTCAAGAGATTTTCAGACCTCAACTAGTAGTTTTGATAAAGAAAATATGGAAACTTCCGTTTACATGGAATTTTTTGCTGTTTCAAAACTTCTGCTGGTTTCAAAAATTGTGTGCCTTAAGAGCTCGGCTCTAGAATGTGGAGAAATGGAAAAATGGTTCCGTCCAAAAACGTTCACCGTAACTTAAAGTCTAATAGAAAGCACAAGCTGTGCGAAAACATGCAGAAAAAATTGGCGCCTTTTTCAATTCGCAACATTATTTCGCATGCGCTGTAGAGAAGTTAGCCGGGTTCAACCCTCTTTCGCATTGACAATACATTATTTCAAACCGTGGAGTCAGCCCGGGCCGAGTCAGCCCGGGCCGAGTCAGCCCGGGCCGAGTCAGCCCGGGCCGAGTCAGCCCGGGCCGAGTCAGCCCGGGCCGAGTCAGCCCGGGCCGAGTCAGCCCGGGCCGAGTCAGCCCGGGCCGAGTCAGCCCGGGCCGAGTCAGCCCGGGCCGAGTCAGCCCGGGCCGAGTCAGCCCGGGCCGAGTCAGCCCGGGCCGAGTCAGCCCGGGCCGAGTCAGCCCGGGCCGAGTCAGCCCGGGCCGAGTCAGCCCGGGCCGAGTCAGCCCGGGCCGAGTCAGCCCGGGCCGAGTCAGCCCGGGCCGAGTCAGCCCGGGCCGAGTCAGCCCGGGCCGAGTCAGCCCGGGCCGAGTCAGCCCGGGCCGAGTCAGCCCGGGCCGAGTCAGCCCGGGCCGAGTCAGCCCGGGCCGAGTCAGCCCGGGCCGAGTCAGCCCGGGCCGAGTCAGCCCGGGCCGAGTCAGCCCGGGCCGAGTCAGCCCGGGCCGAGTCAGCCCGGGCCGAGTCAGCCCGGGCCGAGTCAGCCCGGGCCGAGTCAGCCCGGGCCGAGTCAGCCCGGGCCGAGTCAGCCCGGGCCGAGTCAGCCCGGGCCGAGTCAGCCCGGGCCGAGTCAGCCCGGGCCGAGTCAGCCCGGGCCGAGTCAGCCCGGGCCGAGTCAGCCCGGGCCGAGTCAGCCCGGGCCGAGTCAGCCCGGGCCGAGTCAGCCCGGGCCGAGTCAGCCCGGGCCGAGTCAGCCCGGGCCGAGTCAGCCCGGGCCGAGTCATCAGGGACTGAGTCATCAGGGACTGAGTCATTCGAGATCAACCTTGGCAAGGTAACTTTGTGCTCGCACTACAGAAAATGTTTCTTAGGTTCACTCTACCCCCTACCCAGGCTGAAACAAGGTTTGATACTATACTGTAGACAGGACATTTGACATTCATGACAGGTTCATACATATGTAAATCTTTAAGGTTTTACAGATAAACGTAGACGAAAGAAGGACAACAACAAATGTACAAAATTTCTATTCGATATCCAAACGGCGGCAATAAACTTGAACAAAACGAGGATGTATCAAAACCTGACACTACAAATATTCGGCGACTCCACAATAACGAATTCGCGTAACGGCAACTTTTAACACCACTAAAGGTAACGACAACTTAAACTCGACTGAATTTACGAACAAGGGTACAGCAAATATACCACATGACAAACACACCCTAATTATGTTTAAACACGATAATTTTATCAAACAAAGGGACTGATGAAAACAATAGTGGTGATGGGATGATGCAATAACATAGAATGTTGATGGCAAGGCGACAAACAACAGTACTGACGCAAACATTGGAACACAACACAATTAGTTTACTACAAACAAAACATGCAAAACTGGTTGTATAACACATAAATGATATCACCTATAATTTAAAGTTTTTTAGGCCCCATGCCCCCTTATGTCACCATCTCTCTGAACCCCTCTATTATATTGCCAATTATGTCACTTCTCACACTCCCTACCCCCGCCCTTCGCTATACATTTATTTGAAAAGGAGAGCAAAGCAAAAAAGCATAATTTCTTTATAAATAATATTTGCAGATCTAAAATTACGAAAATTATATTTTTAAAAAGTAGCTTAAAACTCTGAAAGCTACCTTCTTAGGCGTGCCTCGTTTGGTATTTCTCCAGCTCCGAATTCCCACGAATATCCTTTATTTATGTTTCTTTCTATGCAAATTTTCGTCCATAGTTTTGATTCATATTTTATCGAAGTAATCAAGAAAATCAACAAAACTGATTTCTCTACGACGTTCGTTGTTTCAGAGTTTAGTCTATAGAAACTAATAACTCTTACAAATCTGAATGCGTTTCAAAGATATGGTGAAGTTTTAAGGCAGCTACTGCCATCGGAGAAAAATAACTCACAGCTAAAATTCAACTGCACCCAAGATAGGAAAAGATTGAATGGTGTAACCTATTGTTTAGAATGCATTGAGCATATTGTGTCAACGCAAATATGTGTATACATTTAGAAAATTACAATATGAGTACAAGGAAGAAATAATGTTCAAAATAGCTCGGAAAAGTGGAACAAAATTTACTTGAACTCTTCGCCCGACGCTTAATAAAGAAAGCAAGTGGAATTATTTCCAATCGAAAGCCCGGTTTACACTACGAAAAGCTACCCGGGTTGAACCTGTGTTGAGTTCACCCAGAGTAAACTATGTTCAATTTGTATTCTAAACGAAAAATGGGTCTAAATTTGGTTTCCAAACGCAATTGTGAGTCAGCCCGGATTGAGTCAACTGCCAACTCTGATTCTTTCTTGAATGATTTTGAAAGGTTTTCTGCCGAACGTTACGTTTCTTTTCCCTTACTTTTTTCATGTATCAAATTGTCACCAGTTTCTGCTAATTCCTCGTAACTGTATAATTTATTGAATGGTTTTCCGAAATCTTCAAAAACGCCTAAGACTTGTTATTAACCAAGACTTATGACCAACGCAAAATAATTTCTTCACTTATGACTAATGCGAATTATTTCAAATGCCTGATATCGAATAGCTGAGAGGGTTCTCACTTTTGAAGCATTAACTGAGTACAATCCTATGTTCTTTCCATTCAGAATGGTTGTATCTGGATAAGATTATCGATGCGTTGGCAGTTAGGTATGGGAAGGTTCACATATTACCTAATCAAAGATGGAGGGAGGGGGTTTATAACTTCATACAAATGTTTACGGTCATAATGATCAATAAATGATGCAAATTAGATGATAATTTAGGGGGAAGAGGATTTTTTCAATGTTGCCTATATTTTGTTATGTAATTCGTGCATGTTCCTTTCTTGAATGATAATGCTTTTTCCAGGACGTATTTTAGTGTGCAGTATTACACACTTTGTGCAGTATTAATTTAAAAACGTGCAGTATTGATTTCGAAAATGTGCAGTATTGAATTTTGGGATTTGTGAAAATGTCTATTTGCGGCTAGGTGAAAATGTCTATCCCAGATTCCTGCTTTGTTAACAAAATGTGAATTTTCCTTGTCAGTTCGATATAGAGTTCATGTATTGTAATTCTCGTATAACCATCGGAAAGACTCTCTTATCAAAACTTAAAACAAAGCGAAATGCCCAGAACCACAGACAAAACATCTCCTGTAAATGTCAGCATTGCTGTAAATTTCGTAATTTGATCTTGTCGAAGATAAAACATTCAATAATAATTCATCAGTTGCCCTATCATGCTCTGAGCATCTAGCAGAAGCTCACTTAACTTAAGTAAAAGAAAGATAAAGAGCCTAATAAAACTTTTTAGTTAATAGATCACTTTTCTTCAAACAGACCCAACAACCTCTGTAATGTATCGGTCGTAAAAATCGGTATTACAGACCACTATTATTAGAAAATTAAACGCTAGAGTTCATGTCAATGATGTGAAATTTAAGCCAGAGTCACGCAGTTTGAAAAATTATGACCGTGACTCTTTCCTTCATCGCTTCAGCCCCCCTTTGGGGCTTCAGCCCTCTCCTGACGAAAACCGAGGGGGCCCCCTGGAAAATAAATAAGTGCTTTACCAACTTTCAGATTAGTTTGTTATATTATTGGTTTCACGCATAAGATTTGTTGCATTAGATAATTGCATTTACAGCATCAAACTCGGGGCCAATCCTTCAGAGAGGCTGGAAGCATCAGAGGAAAGCAACGTGCGATCTTTGCTGAAGTGATAATAGCTATGAACAAATTTGTGATAAGATCTGTCAATTGATGAACTTGTTGACACCTCCATATCAAGAAATGCCGCGAGAAAGAGTACATTTTGGGTGCCTGATGATCTGAACCTAAAGAAACTGATTATGATTTAAAAATAAACTTTCAATCATTTCATTTGTGTGTTTCTGCTTCCTCGATAATGAAAAATGCACGGAAAAATCACCTTTAAGCCCTTAGCTAATCCACTTTCTATCCTGGGACATCAGCAGCTGTCATTAGGAATTGTCATTAATTTTTTCAGCCCCCCCCGCCCCCCTGAAAAAAGTGCAAGTCTACGCCGTTGCTTTCTTAATGACTTGCGTAGTATTGACTGGGAGATGGCTATGTCATGTAGATCAGATGACCCTGATAGGATGGCTAGTAATTTCTACGATCTCTTTCTCGCTGTTATGGATGTGCATGCCCCGTTGAAAAAAGGACCGCTAAGACGGGGCATGCACATGTACCATGGATTTCTCCAAGCATCGAGAATTTGATGTGCGAGAGAGACCGTATTAAGAGACGGGCTGAGAGAGATCCAGCACTATGGCCGAGATACAAGCAGCTTCGAAGCCAGGGGCGGTCTGGCGTCAAAATCGCAGGGTGGCTAGAAAATTCAAGGGCCCGGTTTAGGGCGTGGCGGGAAAAGTTTAACAACACCCACTAATATGTGGCTTAGAATACGATTGATTCAACAAAAATTGATAATAAAGCAATACGCTAAACAGCAGCAGTATATCGACTTTAATTCGTAAATTCGGACCCAATTGGATCCATACCTTTCCTCTCGTGTAAACAGGCTTTAAAATCCTATGTAGAGTTAAAAATCAAGATCAAAACTTATCTAAATTCTCAGAGTTTCAACTCTTTTCGAAGAAGTGCAAATGAATCAGCACATTGGCCAATGACCTGCTCGTAATCAAGTGGAAAGTTTTCTCTTCTTTTGAAATTATCAGGTGCATGTATTTGACATTAAAATCGTCTAGGTGCATGTATTTGACATTAAGTTAAAAAATTTCTCCAACGCGGAAAGGCCTCGCCACTTTGCCACCCGGGCCAGACCGCCCCTGCCTACAACATTCAATTTATCACAACAGCTGGTGTAAAGATTTGGAACGATATCCCTTGCCATACAAAGATGTTTCCGCCCAATTAAGGTTACTGTTGCAAGATTACAAATAGACCTTTCAATCCATTAAAAAGGATTCTTAATACTTTCTGCCCTTAAAAGACATGTGTTGTGAACACGATTAGCTAATGCAATATAATTATCTTTTTTGTTTAGTATAAAGCATGGAATCAAGGGTGAAATTTTTAAGGCAGTGAAAATTCAAGAAGAAGAAATTAAAATTCACGAAACAATTGAAATCCATTCCAAACACTTTTGTTTTATAAGCCAACTGTTAATGCGACATGTGCCCTTTAATATATTTTATTAGTATTCACTTTAATTGTGAAGCTCAGAATATACACGAAACGATATGAATGAGTGCAATGAAATAACAGCAAATAGTAGATTATGTGTGCAACTAAATACGTGCTCTGCAAAAAAAGGCGTCAGGCGTGCAAGTTTGTGACTCAAAATCTCTTTCTCTTAGCCTTCCGTTTGCTTTCATATAGGGAAGTTTTTAAGTTTATGCAAATTTTTTAAAGCTTCATATCAGTCGTAGCTAGCTTCATAATAATTGAAATGCATAGTTACTCTCTCATTACTGATAACAGGAAAGAGGACTTGAGATCATTTCGGAAATTTGTGCAAGAAATTTAAGACTCTTCCAATTTAGCCATTAAATATTGCACGATTTAAAACGATTTGTAGAAAGTAGAATGAGGACATTCTTAAAAATGTTGTAGCTCATGGAACACTTGTAACATTTCAGGAGTTTTAAGATCTCATGAAGATCTTGACGGATTTTAAAAAGGATTTTGCAACAATTTCCTGACTTTTTTGGATTTCAAGAAAGGGTTACGGGATTTCCTAAGCGCAATGCACCTCGGGTATTTATATTGGATTTTCCAAATTTTAATACGGATATCCGGTTTTACCCAAACATTTTATTTTGAGGTTTTCGGGTACTTGGGGTTAACAAATTGACCACTTGGCTGGAAAGAGGGGGTGAAGGGAATGTCATTTGCCCCACATCGAGCTGTAAGGTTAGGCAGGCACTCGGATTTCACACTGAATTTGGCAGTGGACTTTGCATCGTTAGAAGTTGCAAATTAAAATGAAAACATTCAGCAGGATAATCAGCCGATTTGTTCGTGCGATTTCTCAATATTCACTCGTCCTACTTTCTTATATTAACTTAGCATGAAATTGTCTTTCAAAAGACATACAAATTCAGTGACTTGAGCCACATCAAAATTTGAACCATTTCTAACAAGTCTGCCATTAAAGGATTTGACCAAATAAGGAACTCCGAAAGTCCAATTGATGGGGCTCTTTTTCTCGTAATTTCCAACATAGTAAAGAACATCGGTGCCAAATCTCATTTTTACATTATTTTTGTCTGCGTTAGAGCGTTAACATATCCAAATCCACTACAATATACAAGCATGGGGTGGTTGGAGTAATCCATACCCAGCAGTTGGGTGAAAACATATTATTGTCATTTCCTGGTAAATTCAAAAAAAATTTCTGCAAAAAAAGTCCTTTAAAGCACATCATCATAATTATTTTATATGTTTTACAATTGTTTCGAACTCCAAAACCATCTTAGGTCGGACTTCGTATCAATTTAGAACCAGCTTTCCAAATATTTAAAGGGGGAACTTAGTCAATCTTTAACCCCTCAGGATGTACTTGACTGCTCACTTTGGCTAATACATAAATGGTCATTATAATCATGTGATTCTCAAACCATAACACTGGCACATTTTTAAAACTGAATTTCTCTCGAATAATAACATATTTTGGGTTCCTTTGACCACTAGCAGTCTTGAAATATTTTCAATAAACAGCCCCAGCAAAGAGAATACACAGTAGAAAATAAGGCACATATTGAATTGAACTGGTCGACTATCATCGACTACACAGATCAAGTATTATCTAAAACAATCACTGCATGCAATATTTTTATACACAAGACAGAAAATTAGCTCTCCGGTAGAACAATAGAAATTTAATTTCAAAGTTGCTACAAGTTCATTGATTTTGCTGTTAACTTTGTCATTAATTTTTCTTCATTTTTCCACTAGCCATCATTCCCATAAAGTAGAAAGACAAACCTAACCCAACAACTGATACTGACATAAGAGATTTGTATAGGGTTGCATCTGCTTTTGTTTTCAGGAAGACTGGCTTGTTTCCTTTCTAAAACAATACAATAAATTGATACAATCAACTAAAATGAATCAAATACAGGCAGATCATTGCCCATGTGAGAAAACAGTAAATCTTATTTCATAAAGTTTAGGCAAAAATGATCTTCAGGATATCATTGGATTAATATGGCTTGTGTTAAATTTGACTCAAATTTGAATTTGAACTGAATTAATTGAGATTTCCATTTGACTGAGCATCATGCAGATAAATAGAACATGATATCATCTTATATCAAACAGTAGCTGCTCTTGAAACACAGCAAGTTTCTCAAGTCTTTTTCTGTTTTTCCCCAACCAAATGACATCAGTTACTGTTCCATCTCTGGATTTCTACTAGCCATGAACTATTTACTCCCAAGTAGTAATCTTCAAATTGCTAACTGTGGTTTCTTTCAGACTAAATTTTGGGACAAAAGCTTCATATTGTGCTTGTCCATTTAAAATTGTTTAATTTTCTTGGGTGCCATGAAGCTTTGGAATCCCAAATTCAATTGACATATATTCTAAGACGTGCATCACAAATCTGAGATGTCTATCAATATAAAGCTTGTGTTGGATATATTTTGCACTTATTAATTGAATTGACACAATTAAAAAGGTTGGAAAGAATTCTTACCTGGAAAAAATCTTGGAAAACTCTCACCCTGTTGGGCCTCCTAATGTATTGATTAAGGAAACTATCTTCCAAGACACCCATAACAAATTGTGCTTGACCAAAACCTGGTTAGAGATGAACAAGCTAATATAAATATTTATATTTAGAAATTGCAGGAAATCAGAAAATAACTGACTCTAGAAAAGTATGATCCCTAACATTGTTTGATATTTCTAACATTGGATTTACAGAAAATTATCTAGGTAGAGTGCAAATGAAATGTGGGCCTAATAATCAGGGCTTGAATAATAATTTTTCTTCCTGGCAGCAAAATGAAAAATTCAAGATTTTCTGTGAAGCCTTGACAAAGTTTCCAGCCACTGAGAGTGATATTTCCAGTTGCTTGATTTGTTTAAAGATTTGTCCTTAACACAAACAGTCACACTAAAAAAAACTACCTGCTCTTCCTTGATCTTTTATCATAGCTGTTTGAACAGCAATCATTTTGTTTAATACTGTATTAGATGATCAAGGAGGACATGATTGAGCACAATACTCATAGTTTGTTTTCAAGGTTAAAGTTAGTAGATTTGACAATCTAAAATAAATTTGATTTAATTTCATATCCGGGCTAGCAAACTAGATACTATTGAAGTATTGGTGCATCCTACATCTTGCTCTGGGTTTCATGTTTGCTGCTCATTTTTATCACCAGAGCTGGTAGTTCATACAACATGTAAGAATACTACTTTATTTTTCAATGATTAAAGTTAATGTTTTAAATCAGAGGTTGTGCTGGAGGGAAAGATGTAAGCGCCAAACGCTTACATACTTTTAAGCTAGCAAAAAAAGTATATGAATGCCAGTAGAAAAGTATGAATAATAATGGACACATCCAGACAGATTTTGGAGCATGTTCACCTTGAATAAGATTTGAACAAGATTGGCTGTATTTAAGTGCATTTACTTATCTAGAATTGGCTAAAGTAAAAAGAGAATTTAACTTTGTTTTATCTTGCTTGTTTTATCCTGGCAAACAGCAAAAATTTCCTGCAATGAATTTGTGACAAAAATTTCCTGGCACTGCTGGTGCTGCTGGACATTTTCCGGCCCCGCAAATAATACTTTATGTTCACTCAAAGTTGTTTTTAAGTGATTAGGAGGTAAAATGCAGGCTGTATGATGTTGTCTGGCAAGAAGCAGTATCCCAGTCTGCATTAAATAGCCAATTTATGCGAGATCTGCAGCAAGTATAATTCTTTATCATTGTAATTTGTGAGTTTTATCTGCACTTATGCATAGGAAATATATGTGAAGCAGTTATATTTGCAAGTTACCTTTTTCTTGATAAATGTTAGGTAGAATTTGAAGATTGAAATTACTTTACAGGTTTAATATATACTATTAAAAGCCAACACAAATCTTAACACAGATAGTTGATTGTCTCTTTAAATGTATCTAAGTAATCTCAATAATTGCAGGAACAACATGCTAAAAGCTTTGAGTACAGTAATTTGGTCGATAATGTAAGTATTAGAAGATAGTCCATTCAACAGATTACGAAAACCTGTTTCGATGATCTTTTGGACATACAGTAGATAGCATGAAGGCTTCCTTTATATTAGCTTGTGCTGTATCTATTAAATTTAAAAAGCGGCGAACTAGATTTTAAAGTGAAATATCCATACCAATAATTGTATTTGCCGAGGAAGGTAGAATACCTAATGACTTCTCAACTTTCTTTTCGAAAGGCACTGATAAATGCTCCCCCGCAACATCTTTTCCCTCTAAGCGAGGCTATTCACCATGCCTCAGCAAAAGCACAACCAAACAACATGGAGGATGGGAAGGATGATTTAATTTTACAAAAATGGGTAACTTATCTTCTCTTCTTTAGAAAATTTGTAGTGTTGCTGTACGTTTAGAGTACAAGAATAGTCTTTATGGCTCATATACTTGATTTTACTCTACTTGATGACCTGTGAATCTCATTTTTGTAGATTATCGAATTGAATGTTGCCAAATCAGAACTTGAAACAATCAAAGCTGGCAAGGTATGTACCAGTAAAATGCTGAATATAAATCATTTCAGTAGGGATCAAATACAATTAATGACAACTAAAAAATACAGCTACAAAAATATAGGCATGTCATGCTAAGCAAACCCTCACAGGAGGATACGTAGTATAGTAGATTTTTTAAACAGGGCTGTCTCAGTATAAATGGGAGGTGAATCCCAAAAATAAATGTTTACACACTAAGGGCTCAAAGTGAATGCTCTGACAGCCTCACTAAAAGGCAAAGCTCTTGTGTGCACTTGTAGAAAAATCTTTGCTAACAGCTTTTTTCATTGGAATATAATTATTTTGATTGTGTTGAAGCAGATATAAGATATTGCATTGAATGATAAAATGGTGGTAATTTCTAAGACCATTATACATTATTTCTTCTTTCATCATATTTGAAAATCAATAATGAAATGAAAGAACGAAATGAAAATGAATGGCACTGCCATAAATGTTAAGAAAATATACTATAAACTATAACTTTATCTAAAAGTAAAAATATTCAAAACAGAAGATAAGTTTACATGTAGGTCCGTTTTTTTTTGGCACTGCCTGTCTCTTTAATTGAGCTTCAAAGCCTAAAAAACTGAGCCTATGTTTATGAAAAATACACCACAGCCCATAAAATTTTACACTTTTGTATTAAAATCTTTACATCTTGTAATTTTTCTCAATTTTTCTTTTTAAGCAAATATATTTGAAGAAAAGCAATATATTCTTCCTTTCCAACAAACAAGACACAAAAGATTTTCTGAAAGGTTTCTACTTTTAGATATTCTTTTGATGTTGATTTGTTGTTCCGAAATGATATGTCAGTGTTCGGGAAGATGTTGAAATCTCAGTGAGGATAGGTCTTTTCATAGCAACTTTAAAATGTAAGGTTGGAGACTATCAAGCTTGCCTGACCAATAATGAAAGTATGTAAACATAACGAAAGCCTTAAAGAGATTTACATATATAGATATCTTTGTTAAGTTTTGGGTTTTTTGGCAGTTTGATTAAATTTGCTAATGCTGAGAAGATACAACAAACAAAACTCAACATAATTATATGTTGCAATTCAAGAGAACTGTTGAATAAGATATTTAAATTTTTGTTTTGATATAACTAGGAATATCTGGTTTGTCCATCACTAATCTATTATTTTGCAGTTTCTCTAAAAAATGCAACGGAATCCTTTCCAGAGAGCAAGTCGTGGTCATAGGAGGTCGTAGTCAACGAGAAAGAAGACATTTCTTTAAATACCAATTACCTCCAAACAAGGATCTATGAACAAATTATCCTAAAGTATTTAATTTCATTTTTTATTGTACATAATACTGGATTTAGAAGTCTGTTGAACTAAATTTAAACTTCTCTTTAACGCACCCTCAGTTTTTGTTTGTTCAATAAATGTTCATTCTGCCTTGTCCATTAACGGTTGTTGCCACTCTGTTTATTTGTATCCAATTTAATGTACTTGATATCATAGTTAGAGTAAATTATATCTTTTTCTCAAATTTGTCAATTTTTTTATCTGAAAGAATACAGGTACCCTTTTCAGAAGCTGATTAACTCATCAGAGTGATTTTATTTTAATCTTGCTTTTCACAATGTATTAATTTATGATTTGACATGAGAGGCCAAGAAGCACTGGTTTTTTTAATTTTCTGTGTACCCTTTTACACAGCTTATAGGCGCATATCATTGAAAGGGGGCAATCTTACCAATTTCGCAAGAAAAATAAAAAAACAGCAATATGGCAATCCATTTTCTCTCTGACAACGTTTAAATGCTTCCTAGATTACTTCTCTTGCAAAAACCATTTTTTCAAATTGTCCTTTGTGTATAAACTGACATGACGACAAAGACAACTTTAATGAAGAACATCTGAATGAAGAACCAATGATCATTGATAATGATTTGGATCCTGAAGAAGGTTTTATTGAATAACTGTTAGAATATGCTGTTTCTATTGTTGAGACATTACTCCTGCAACTTTGTGGTATAATTTTTCTTTTTACTTATAGGCGCATGCGCCTGTATCTAAACCGTTTTTTGTACCCTGTAAAAAGTCAAGATCATGAATTTACTTTTATAAGCGCATGCGCTTTTAAGCGGGGTAATAGAGAACGAACATGTGTCAAATTTCTTAATTTTATTAATTGTGATGGTCATGAATTTTTAAGACACACAAATGATATAAAATAAGGCCAAGTGAGTTTAGAAAGGCCGTTATAGCTTACTAGGTTCTCAATTTTTAGCCTGCCTAGACCCTCCTGGCACATGGAACTTCAGTTTCTGTGTCTTTACGGAGATGTTTTGTATTGGGTGTTGTTGTTTTATAGTTTATTGAGTTATTAAAAACTCCATGGTTGTCATGATAAAGGCGAAAAGCCAGTTTGAATTTGTCTCCTTTATCGCGATAATCGTGCAGTGGAAACTAGGCTTTATCGAATTCATAGGAAAATTGCTATTCAATTAAATCACCTTATCATAAATTTGCCATTCAAAATTTTTCCACCTTTTAGGTCACTATTGGAAAAAATTACATATTACCGGTTTACACGAAACGGCAAGAACGAATCCCTTTTAATTGTTTATTAATTGGCCAGATATTTATTTTTTGATAAAAAATTCTTCCTTTGCTCGTATAGGAACAGAGAGAATTGGAGAGAGGAGTCATGCTTTTAATTTCAGAAATAGGAGGTACAAGCAGTGGTTATTGCCTTAAAACGGGCCACAAAGGACTGAAGGCGCCCTGGATAAAATAGCTGGTTAAGTCTATGATTTAACTTTTGATAATATTATTTCATCTAGAAAATTAGTTGCTTCTTAATTATAAGCATCTTAATAATTATTTATTTTGTTAAAAGAGTAGACCGGCAGCATTTTCAGGCAGGCGCCACGGGGAAGGGGCTGGAGGCTATCGCCCCACATTTTGCCAAAATGCAAAAATATTTACCATTGAATCACCAGTCAAACCACTTTTTTAATTCGGTTTCAGCCCCCTCCCACCTTTTTTAGATCCCCATTTTTCTCAACGCTCCGCGGTGCCTGCACTGAATAGTTCTTGGGAAAAAACGTGCTCGCAGCCAATTTGTAACACATTTAACTAATATTTCACATTTAGAGATATTTAATGATGACATTTCCAGGAAGAAAATATTTCTTGAATCATAACTTGAGTACGGGGTAAAGAAAAACCACTCCGGAGCAGCACTTAGGCCGGCTTTCCGAAAGAATTATGATGTGAATGAAAAAGCTTTGCAACGAAGGAAACTGAGGGGTAAATAGACTCTTAAGTTAGACACAGGAAAGCATTGCTACTACTGCAAAATTTATCGCGATTAGCGTTTGCAGTAGAAATCCATTTCAGATAATGTTTTGAAATTATTTTGGAATGTAAAGCGCCATGTTTGCAAGGCTTATTGCTCTGCCTGATGCCAGAATCCTCAAGTTGTTCCAACTGAATTTTGGATCTTCAGCATCATTTTTAAGGAGCCAGTGTATTACTCCGAAAAATATCAAATTTATACCGGGCCGAGAATTTTGTTCTGTAAGGGATAGAATCGTTCGTAAAAGAAATATTTCGTTAGTGGTAGATTCCGGAATTTTAATTAGGACAAAGTTATTTTCAAGCAGCTCCTTTCGATTTAATCAAGCAGATGCGAAACCGGCGAAAAAGCAAAGTTTATTGTTACGTGTTCTAAAAACGGTTTGTTTGGTGACTGGTGCTAGTGTATGGGCTGCCTTGATTTTTGTGTACTTTTGGGTGGAGGATTTCAAAGTTGAAAAGTCAGAGAGAGTAGAAGTTGAATCACCAGAAGTTGGAGCGATTCCAAGGGACCTGAGGTTTCTTGGTGTTTTGAATGATGATCAAAGCTCTAATGCAGAAGCTATCATATTAAATGACAACGACAGGCTTAGAAATGAAGTTAATCAGAAACTGAGTGCCTTCAACGAAGTTTGGCAAAAGTTGAGCAAGGAAGAAGGGGTGAGGCTATCCCTTGGTGGCCCTGTTGAGATATGTGGATACAAATGTAATAATGGCACAATGATGGATGCAAACCTGCCCCAAACAGATGATGATGGACATAATAAGTGGATTGCTAATTGTTATATTGAAGGTAAAAAAGGAGCTGGTGTGCTAAGCATTCTGTTTGAGAGGTTGCACACAGAATCTGAATGGATACCTACTAGGGTACATTTGGAAACTCTGAAAGAATCAGGGGAAATTGTTTGCAATGTATCTGGTAACTTGCCAAATGGACTAAGGAATTTTACAAGGCTGTCTGATGTTTAGTTTTTACAGAAATTTAGCTCTTAACCTTCTTTCTAATATATGTATTGTGATAAGCTTTAATAGGGTGGTGCCTAGCAAATAGATATTGTAAATTAAACAGGAGAATGCTTAGCAAATGTCTTTGCTATGCATTTGCTCTCTTTTACATCAATATAAACTGTAGCATATTTGTGTTGTGTAAAATTACAGCAAACTGTGTAGTTTACAACTTGCTTGATTTTACACCTGACCTTAAAACAGCGACAATTTTGTTGTGTAATTCCAGTATGAAAGTTGTGTCTACCATTGCTAAATTCACCATTTAACTAGATAAGCAAGCATAGGAGCACCATCAAAGCATCTTTCATTTTATGTAAAAAATGTGATGAATCAAATTTGGATTCAATCATCTTAGAATAATTTATGAGAATAAATTATTAGAAATAAGAATAACTTTAAAATTCAAGAATTTACTTTAAAAAGTTGTGAGAAGTATTAACCAGCCTTGTTTCCATAACATAAATAGACAGGTATATGGGATCTGAAAACACATAATTCTTTTAAAAAAGAACCCCAATCAAGTAAACTGACAAGCATATTTTCTTATCCTTTAGCTGGAAACGTTATGTGAAAGGAACCATTACAATCTTTTAGGGCTAATTATATGGTTGTTTCTGAACCTGGCACCAAGCATATCACCAGACATCAAAATCTAGACAGAACTGGCAATTTTGCAAAATTGATCCCATATATTCTAAGGCAGGGGTGTCCAACAAACAGTTACAGGCCAGATGTGACCCACAAGGGAGTATTCGGTGGCATACTTTCTAACTATATTAATTTCTCATTATTATAAGCAGATGTTTTTATTACAAAGCTGAACAGAACAAGTCAAAGCTACAATCTAGGCATGCAGAGAAACATTAACACAACTTTCTTCACATGTCAACCACAAGTTTACTGTGTTATGTTCTTAGAATTTCTGCAAACAAGAAATGTTTTCACATTGTTGAATCATTTTCATGTTGATTTTTTTCATGTAACTGTTTTCGTAACTTTTGATGTAATTTTTTATGTAACTGTAATTATATATTCATTAACTGTTAAATACCAAATTTGTCCAGGATTGAAATACTATTCATCTGGCCTGCCTGTGTAGTGAGGTTTTGTCTATGGCCCACTCAAAAAAATAAATTGGACACCCCTGGTCTAGGGTCTAGGCTGATTTGGACCAGTTTTTCTTTCGATCAGTGTAGATCTTGTGATAACTGCATGAATTATGCCAAGTTAGGCCAAACACTTTAGAAAACCATTATCTTTTCACCAAAAACTGCACCCCCAGCCAAATAAAAAAATTTCTTTAATCAAAAATAACCTATTCCTGCCAGCTAGATCCCAAGAATTGTTTGAAATATTGGACTATGCAAAATGTAACTAAATGGTGCAACATATCATCCAAAGATAAGAATAAATTTAATGAATGCATTAATTCTTATTTGAAAGGAAATTCCGCAAGAATTCATCAATCCACTTTTTGCACCCAGTCAAGAAGCTTACCAGAAATTATGCTATTTTTCATTAAATGTAAAATTTGAATTGAAAAAAGCTTCAAATTTTGAGGGGATCCTGAAATTCAAAATATAAATGGGGCAGAGACAAACATGTAAATACTAGTTACATGGCCTACAGAGATTTTAGAAACACATTTGGTTGCATTGACGTTTTAAATCAATGCATTGCATGGCTTACAAAAACCTCCAGACAAACCTCCAGAATCAGGTTGAACATAAAAGTCTGAAATTTGTAACATTGGACCGTTTCTATTATTTTTATGTCAAAATGTCACATTTTGTAGTAAAAACTGCATACAACAATGACTATGGTTGATGTAAACTTTGCTTTTTATTTGTTCAAACTGATATATTTACAATAACTAATTATAATTAGAAATCTATGCTAGCTTCATTGTTGTAATATTCTTTGCTGAACTTCGAAAACCTTTTTTCTCTATTCTTGCCATCATTTCAGCTTCTGTTGCCATTTTGTCAAATGAGCTAAAATGGACAATAACCATAGAGATGTAAGAATTAATAAAACAGTTGCACTTTGTGATTTGTCAAATTTGCCCATTCAGTTTTGCATCCTGTAAATTCAATAACTCACAATAATTTTAGATGTCATAATGATCCTTTTTATTTACCTAAACTATCATTAAAATATGCACCTTTATGTCAATTTCTGATTTAATTCTGAAAAGAGAGCAAATGGTAAAACTTTAACCAATATTGTACAACAATAAAAATTATTACTGTATAAATGGAGACCCTAGAAAGAAAACCACAGAATGATATATGAAAAAGTAAAATAGAATCTAGCTTTATCCTGAATATTCTAAATGCCTATCAAATAATGTGTTCTAAAAACATTTATGGTGTTTAATATCAGATAGAGTATCTTGCAGAAATTCATAATTGTCACGACATGGAGTAAAATATTGAATAAACAACAAATGGAACAAATTTTACCTTTTGATAGTCTTCTCTTTGATGAAATCTCGCATGGTTCTGGAAGCAAGAGCTGCCTCACGGTTCTATGCAAACAGATCAAAATGGCATTTATCTTTTATGACAAGATCAATTGCTTAAAATGTAAGTTAACTAGACCTCTCACAGAAAATCATTCATAGGCATTCATTTTGTAGCCACTGAAGCTTTTGCTTCTTTTCAGAAGTTATTTAATATAAGTAGGATGAGTTCGGCTTCATTTTTGCTCCAATTACTACTTAATGATAGCGTGGGAAAATTCAGGAAGTTTTTCTTTTGTTTTATTTAACTTTTTCATTTAAATCATTTTAAGTTGTGGTAGGTGTGGATTCTAACCAGTTATTAAAATGATGACCCTGTAGACGATCTGCTAGGGGTTCAAGTTTTCTTCGGGTCGTCTCTGGCATGATCGAGCGTCTGAGGCCTGAATTCACGAACTTTTGCGTTTGAAGTTTTCCAATAAACAAACAAATAAAAACAATGAGTCGATTGAAAGGGAGCGGCCTGGTGCAAGACGCATTCCTGAAAATGATACTATTGAGAAGGAGAAGACAACGCATGGTTTAGAGTTGCTTTACTCGGCAGCAAAAATTATATGTGCAGGAAATAAAAAGTGCCATTGGAAAAAGAAAGATCGGTATGTAAAAGAAATACGAAGGAACCACCACAAAATGATAGGAAATTGGTATGCTCAATCGCCCACTGGCAGCTTTATATCGCTGCAGATGTTAGCACCTTGCTCGTGCGCTTTCTTCTTTCCTCTCTTAAGAATAAAACTTCAAACAATAACGATTATATCAGACAGTTTCCTTTCAGCATTCGTTGCATTTGTCATCTATAAATTGCTACTGATGAAGACAATAACGAAACATTAAGTGAACGTGAATGTGCATATCTGGGCTAAAATAATCTTAGAATAAACAGCAGCTCCAATAAACAGAAGATTGACAGTTATTTGAAGCAATGATTTAGACATGACACCAGAAGGTATTATATTAGGGCAAGTGAATGACTGATTTAATTTTATATCAAAATCTTACTTCCGAGAAAAAAGCTTTAATTCAAAAAATCTAGAATTTGCGGTTTCAACTGAACATCTTCCAAATCATTAAACTTGATTTTTGTGTACTTACAGATCTTGCCATTTCTTTTCTGTCTTCTATTACCAATTTGCTTTTCTCGTCTTTTTGTTGAAGATAATGTTGTAACTCTGCTAAACGGAGCTTTTCATCTTCTTTTATCCTTTGAAAATGAAGTATACAATGCAATAAGATAAGCAAAGCTTTCAGGAGAAAATATTTCAAATATCGAGCAAAGAAGTGTAGGTTGCATAGCATGCTGAGTAAGATAGGTATAAAAAAGGTGTCAAATAAAAACTTACTTTGCTTTATTTGTTAAATGATCATGCTCTTTCTGAAGCCGCTCCATCATTGCCTTTTTGCCTTTAAGGTAAGCGTTATGCTTTGCAGTTTCCAGAGCTCTTTCCTCGTGCTAAAACGAGTGGAAGTTATTTAGATGTGCTAGGATATCGAAAGAAAATATACGATTTAAGTAATATTTGTAAAAAACCTTCTAAGAAATGACCATAAAGATAATCATTGCAAACATGTTAACAGAAGGAACGATTCTTCTCACCAAACGATCCTTTTGTTCCTTTGTTCTCCAATAATTGTGTCCCAAAATAATTCTATCCTTCCTACGGCACTGGTACATATATTTTAACACTGGTAAGCCGGACCATTTATTTGTTCCGCATTACAGTCAGAATCTCGTGACAAATTCAATGCTTCATTAGAATGTTGGATACTTAGGCAAATTAGAAAAAGCGTGTTACAAAAACAAGATAGGTTTCATCTCAAAACTCAATATGAATGATGAAATTATGACGAAATTATGATGAAATAAGTAACCTTTTGTCATCGCAATTTACGAAGTTTTTGACATGATAGGGTGAATAAACCAAAATTATACCTGTAGCTGGTATCTTTTCAATTCTTTTTGCCAAACTCCCAGATCATCATGCATTCTTTTCAATGACTCTTCCTGTTGCTCCTTTCTTGCTTGAGATTTCATCCTACGTCAGAACCGAATATTCTTTGCTTATCATTGTAATGAACGATGTACGCATAGTGAAAGGTTAACATAGTTTGAAAAAATATTTGTTTAAAAACGTAGAGGGGCAAACTCACTTATGAAGTGATCTTTGGAAATCTTGCTGGCTTTCTTTTGCACGTGTGTTTGATTCAGCTTGTCTTTGCTTAGCTTCAATTGCATACTGGAGAGCTTTCTGGTCTTCTCTAAAAATCAGTTATGGGCAGTCTTTTAGTGATAAGAAAATTTGAAAATGGCGTTGAAGAAAAAAAATTAAAGCATGACTTATGCTTTTCATTTGACACTATTCATAGTAGAAAAACAAGAGCACATTTTGTTCTAGACCAATCAACGGGTTTGTTTACAAAATGTCATTAGCCAATCACCGGCCTCCATTTCGAGCTTGATTTTTGAATGTTCCAAACCAAAACACAGTTGCTGTGGAGAAAAACCTACCCCCATACTTTTGCCCGGGAAAAAAATTTACGTTCTTTAACCTAGAAGATTTTTCAAACTTAGTTTCTAGAGTATTTGTTTCGTACAAATCTCGGAGCCCTAAGCAGAAACACAAACGGTGTCTAAAATATCTGCACTGAAACATCACCTATTTCCCACCAGAGACCTACCTCCAAAAATGCCCAGCCCCTAATTTACTTTATATGAAGCTTTCGCTAATTAAACAAGGAAACATTCTAAGATTTAAGTTTCCGGATAGTTTGCGCAAGCAAATCACCCAGGTATCACTTGGGAATAATGTATTTTCTTAAAAAACTAGGCTTTATAATTGCCTATTCCCTCCTCTACACTACCGCACGGGATGCCTAGGCCCTTTTTGAACATTCCTCCTGAGCATCACAGTCAATGAAACTCAAACCACTTTTGTGAAGCCATTAGACATCAGTCTATAGTTTGAAGCCAAAAAGGCCAAAATATTGGCAATACTTTCAATTCAATTTTTGAGAGATATCATCTTTTTAAAAAGTAACAAAGACCCACTTTTCCTGGACAGTCTCAAAGCCTTGAAACCTTACTGATACCTGCTAAAAGGTTTTTAGAACAAGGCATGATAACTTTAGAAATATCTTTGTTAAATCAAATTTGGTTGTTTGAGAACCAATATGATCAAATTGGCCTTGAATTAAAATTTATTCTCGTACCGATTTACTTCAGCAAGACTTGCCTCTGTAAATGAATTCTGTGGCTTTATGACCATAGTTCTAAATTATATTTCTGCTTTGTAAGAACGTTTCAGAACTGTTAGAATGTTACCAAATGCTATGCTTGTTTTCTAATCGGTCGGTGACATCTATACATGCATGTATTTATCCCAACTGAAAGAAAACACTTTGAATTTCTCTTTTTTCAAAAACTATTTGTCTCAAGAAGGAGTAAACTTGCAAAAAATTTTTATGTTTAATGGGCCAAAACGTACTTGCAATAAAATAAGCCTTTCTTTGCACAACCTTGTGAGATTTCTATGTAAACTCACAGATACTTAACTTTATGCTTGGATGTCTGAGACTGCTCATTTCCCTCTGTGTTATTAATAAACTGCTCATTTCCTTATGTTATGAAAGAATTGGTCAAATATCTTGGTCCAAATTTTTTGTACTTCAACGGAGACCATTGTGTGTATGTTACAAGAGAACTCAATCCATATAGAAATTTTCGAAAGCCTCCAAGTCCATCTTTTCGAAAGCCCATCTTTTCGAATATTTCGAAATAACCAAGTCCATCAATTCATTGCGGCAATGTTCAATCCAGTGCACGGAAAACCAATGCTGCAGTTTTGTCAAAACCACACTTCATCTCCTTGAATGCAAACACTCCCCTCACGAAAGTATCAGGACAGTTCAACAATCGATTTCCTTTTCGGACAAAGACAAATTCAGGCTGATGATAACGACTCTTTAATTTAGTGATAACAATTTTTGGAGAAACCCTTAAAAAATGAAACAAGTCATCAAACTGTTGCAAAACTTCTGCTCTTTTCACCTGTTATATATTTTTCTTAAAATAAGAAACCTTTGCGCTACTTGCCTTACGCAAATCAACGGATGTCAAATGTCAGGTGACTTGGATTCATTTTCGTTTTCTTAGCTACCAGCTTGACAAAAACCCTCACAACATTTACTTACACATGGATAAAATAATTTTTTTAGACAAATAAATAGTTCAAAGGCCAAAGAAACTTATAGAAAAATTCAAGGAAATTCAGAAAACAGTTTTGCAATCAAAAATCTATAAATTGTAAATTCGAAACTTTCCAGATACTTTCGCGAGGGGAGTGAGTTAACAAAATTTTCGCTATTGGCAGTAGCGTGCCTCAAATGCCTTGAAAGGACGTTCGGCTGAAAATAGCTTTGAAACGACCAAAGGCTGATAATGTATCACTTGCCACAAAATTCAAGGCCAATTTGATCATATTGGTTCTCAAACAACCAAATTTGATTTAGCAAAAATATTTCTAAAGTTATCATGCCTTGTTCTAAAAACCTTTTAGCAGGTATCAGTAAGGTTTCAAGGCTTTGAGACTGTCCAGGAAAAGTGGGTCTTTGTTACTTTTTAAAAAGATGATATCTCTCAAAAATTGAATTGAAAGTATTGCCAATATTTTGGCCTTTTTGGCTTCAAACTATAGACTGATGTCTAATGGCTTCACAAAAGTGGTTTGAGTTTCATTGACTGTGATGCTCAGGAGGAATGTTCAAAAAGGGCCTAGGCATCCCGTGCGGTAGTGTAGAGGAGGGAATAGGCAATTATAAAGCCTAGTTTTTTAAGAAAATACATTATTCCCAAGTGATACCTGGGTGATTTGCTTGCGCAAACTATCCGGAAACTTAAATCTTAGAATGTTTCCTTGTTTAATTAGCGAAAGCTTCATATAAAGTAAATTAGGGGCTGGGCATTTTTGGAGGTAGGTCTCTGGTGGGAAAAAGGTGATGTTTCAGTGCAGATATTTTAGACACCGTTTGTGTTTCTGCTTAGGGCTCCGAGATTTGTACGAAACAAATACTCTAGAAACTAAGTTTGAAAAATCTTCTAGGTTAAAGAACGTAAATTTTTTTCCCGGGCAGAAGTATGGGGGTAGGTTTTTCTCCACAGCAACTGTGTTTTGGTTTGGAACATTCAAAAATCAAGCTCGAAATGGAGGCCGGTGATTGGCTAATGACATTTTGTAAACAAACCCGTTGATTGGTCTAGAACAAAATGTGCTCTTGTTTAGTAGAAAATGTCAGAATAAGAGCCGAAAAAATCGAGAAAGAAGATATAAACCCAATTCTGGATCGAAAAAGGCCAATCAGGAAAAACGCTTATACACGACTGGTATAGTTACCCAATCAGTACTGCGCGCCTGTAGAAATATTACCACTAGAGTCCAAGGGTGAAAACAAACGTCTTCTGTATACACAATAGCGGCTTTTTCGTGTTTATGTAGATCGATTTCAAAATTTCCAGGTAAAAAGACGACCGGGTTAATTATCTGGAAGATGTAACTGACTTGTACTCAAACGAGTATTAGAGGAAAAAAACTTTTGCTAATAATTTTGTTACATGCTCTATAGGGATATCTTCATTGTTTCAAAACTTTGCGATTCTGAGCCTAAGATTATTTTTAAATGAGTCTTAAAAAAAGTTTAACTCATTGCTAGCGACTTATTTATCACCGAAACATAGTGGAAAATGAAAAATACAAGTGAAATACAAGCTTGACGATGGTTTCTCAAGCTTTTTTGTGAAATTCCAGCATGGCTTGTTTGCTCAAAAAACTCATGAAGAAACAAGTCGAAATGTCGATGAAAATCGAGCAAATGGCTAATATTCTTAGTTAATTCTTAACTTTCACCACTTTCAAGCCTTGATATCCTTAAAAATTTGTTCTAATAAAACTTGTGTATTCGTGCACACGCTTCTATAATCAGAAGTTAATCGAACATTTCTGACTTACAATAAGCGTCGTTTGGTTTCTTTCATTGTCCTTTCATGTCGCTGCTGTTCCTCCATGTTTTTGAAGAATTGCTTCTACGGTACGAAAAACAATAAAGTTAATATTGTTGAGTGCTTTATCAAAACTAAGTTACAATATTATTTTTGTCACATCTTGTAATTAAAAAAAAACGTCTTGCAATCAGTATTTTGCCATTATATGATAACGCAAGTTTCCCGCAAGAGTATGTTCACAAGTTCTGCGAAGGTGTAGAGGTTTTTTCACTTTAAAAGGCATTCTACAACTAAACAGTTCTGATAATGTCAGCCTTAGTAAACATAAAGAGAACGGCTCTGTCATTGCAAAATAAAGCAAGTAGATCTAGTCTGTTTAATCTTGGGTATCTTGCATACAAACATATGTTTACAAACCGATTTGGCAAGTCTTATTTGCATGTCTTTATTCTTAGCAGCAGTTGAATGTCGACCCTCAAGGCCCATATGAGTCATGCTCCTCAAGTAGTCTTTTTCTTCTGCGATTCTTGCCAGATTCTGCTCCTGAACAAAAAGAGTTAAGTTTTTAAGTTTTGCAAAAATGCCCCTCTACTTTTTGTAACATGAAATGATTTAGTACCTGAAGAAAGAGAAACAAAGCTGATAAGATCAATTAACGTTAATAAAATATCTGTACACAATAATAAAGCGGTTGTGTTTGTGTTGTGTTTTATGGGGCAAATTTGAACACTGAGAGAATCTTAGATTGACGAGGGAGCACAAAAGCACAAAAGATAATCAGCAAAAGCTAATTGGCAGATAAAGGTTATAAAAAGAAACCTATGTAGGTAAAAAGTGTGAAAACAACAGTCCACGTTGCACAAATGGCTGATTATTACTTATAAGAACTAAGTTATTATTGGAATTAGAGTTAAGAACCATTCAGCAAAATAGAATAAAGAAATTTATGTCCATACTTGTATAGCCTTTCGCTCTTCCTTCTGCATCTTCTTCAGAAGTAATTCATTATTCTAAAGAAAAAGTAATTTTTGAAAAGCTTTAGATTTGCTCCGACATTAGCTTTTCTAATGCTTAAGGTGTTTCAGCCAAGCATCTTGGTGATGAGAAAAAAACTTGAAAAAGAAGTTAGGATACTCAAGGGAAGAATCTTGAACAGGTTTGAAAGCACGTTTGAAAGTAGAAATAAAAATCAAATGATTTTAGTTGCTATCTGTAACATTTCATGAATGTGTAGTATTTTTGTCTAATATCCTGTACATATGCAAAACTATGAGAGCCAGCTATTTCAAATTTATCAAGATTTTATCTGTATCACCATATCACAGAAATAAAAACAACAAGGGAATTTGAAATGTCCATATAAACGAAATTTCTTATAAGAACTTACCTTCACCTCCAAGTTTCTTGAAAATTCATCTAACCAGTAGTCATTTTTATAGTCGATCTCAGATTGTACAAGTCTTTGTTTCTCCTCGTTCTTTTCAGTCAACTTTCTTCTATGTCTCTCCTGTCATGATTTTCGGATTAGGATTGATTCTATAGGTCTAAAATGTCCTGGCTGTTTTGTACTTAAAGGCGTGCGGGGAAATGAGTTGTGTATTATATGTCGATTCAGTATATTTAGCATATATCGTACACTGTGGTTGACAGTTAAATTAAATCGTTCTCATTACAAGTGTTCAGCAAGTAGTCAATAGGAAGGAAGCTGCAGAGTGCTTGAAGAAACTGACTCCAAGCAAACAGAGTATTTACGCTCAATCGGCCTAGGACGTCTTCCGAACGCTATATATTCGTAGTTCTGATGGGAATAGATATGTGTATGAATAACCAGGGGTTTGAATAGCTGAAGCAATATCTGTGAAGTTGATAACTGAAGGGAAATGCAAATCAGCTCAGTGGAAACATCAAATAATTTTCTACTTTCAAATGTTCTACTTTTCAATGGCCAAAACGATCACCGAATACCGGATTTATGCATTGTGTTTGACCTGGCTGGAGGGACTAGAGGGGGGATCATACCATTTCTGGCTTCATTCGGGCAGTTCTGTCTCTATGAAGTAATACTATCGTGCAAGATCCATACTTTACTCGTTTTGGCTACACTTATGTACATTGATAGCAGCCACCTGTGAGGGCTGCTTATACACCCTGTGTTCGGGAGACGTCCAGGCCCTTTATTTGATCACCATATCTACCAGTGAGATATTGAGGCGACCATCACAGTGACATTATCTAATCTTAAGGATGGACAGAGCATCGGCTTTATCTACTTGAAAGGCCGACAGATATTCAACAGAGACAATTTCATACAAATACATCCCTATTGCACTCACCCGTAATCGTTCACTTTCCCGCATTTTGTCAGCCAAAAGCATTTGGTGTTGCTTCATTTTCAAATGCTTCAGTTCAGCTTCTACTTGACGTTGTTCAGCCAGCTCGAGTTTTCTTTCAGCTCGTAGTCTCTTGTCTTCGTCTTCTTTATTCGCCTTTGTTACCATGATATTTAACAGTCGTTGGTCCTGGAACATCAAGTCCAATGCGAGTTAAAAAACTCTTTCAAACTTTTCTAGAAAAGCAAAGTCTGATTTTTCTTTAGTAGACTGATATTTAAAAAGCATCTTGCATCTCCTTTTGATATCGTGAATCTTTCAATGCCCCTTTTTGTTACTTTGCAATGGATTTTCTTACACGTTATCTTCATGATATTGAGATTGCTGGTGAGGGCAAGAAGACACTTTCTTTACATAGCTGGCCCTTCCAGTTTAGGATCAGTGGCGCGAGCCGTGCGTAAGCTTTTGCATAAAACGGTAATCAAATCATAAGAAAACAACATTTTTGACCTAGGCCCTTAAAATCGTTAAAAACATTCACTCAAAGAAACACCAATCAAAACTTCAATCTATTGTGAACAAGTTTAAACGTCTTTCAGTCTCAAATTACAATAGTTTGTCAAAATTTGAATATGGCGTACGAAATATTTCATATTTTATGAAACAAACAAATTAAAAGCACACCGCGTGTGGAGTAAAAGTTTAAGATTTTCTGCTTACGCGGTAAAGAGTTAAAATTACGAAAGACTTATGAGAAAACGCTTGAGAATTTACAGATATGAAGGTGCATTACGAGGAAATAAGTTCTCCTATTGACGTCATAAACACCTGAAATGACCCACTTCTAGTAAGTATTGGTACACAAAAATCATGCTTACACTTTCTGACAACTTGGCAGCTCCTTTTTGAAGATGCGGTGGTAAATCTGACAAAATGTTGTCAACAGACAACGTTCGTTGCATTTTGTGCCCTTTCTTTTTACTAGCCGGTGATCTCTCAATACTTCGAGATTTCATTTGATTGTATCTTTCGTCCCAGCCATGTCTACGAGTCGCCGTTTCTTTACTGGCATACGGCCTAGGTTCAGTTGATGACTTCCAAGATTCCACACCGGGACTGTATCTGCTACTTTCGACTCCATACACTCGGCCTAAGAACCCTGACATTTGTGACGATGGCCTAGCAACATAATTATTTGTAAATATAACTTAATTCACTTGAAAAGTGACTTTTTACATGGAAAAATTAAATACTGTAAAAACGTTTCGAAAATAACTCTTCATTGGGTAAAAAGAATAGAAAGAGCTGCTTTGTTTTACATTGTTTATTCATTAGTGATCTTTTGTAGTTGTGTTCGAATACTCTTTCAATAGAAATGTTAGCTCTTAATAAAAGTGCAATATAAAATAGTTAAATGATTATACGTATTCTCTTTAGGGTCCAGATCTTCTCTAAAAACTTAATAGAACTCTACGTATCCACTTGAAAGTTGTTTCAGTCAAGCATAGCTACAAAGTACAAAGACAGGGATTGCAAAAGCGGATGAAGATAAGAGATTTTAGTTGTAGTCATATCCATAGAAATTGAGCCCCTCCCTTTTGTTTTTGATAAGCTCTGTGGTTTCTAAAAAGTATTTTTAAAACGATTGGTCATGACAATCGTACCAGAGAAATCGAAAAACGATCTAACTAGCAGAAAAATGCAAGAACAGGCTGCAAGGCGGAGGAACTTTTGGTAAGCGCCTATGAGCCCTGGGGAAATACGGCGCTATAAAAATGCCTTTATCATTATTATTATTATTATTATTAATTCATTACAGTCATTACAGATATTTCAAGTGGGAAATATTCTGCATGACGAAAACGGCCAGCCTCTACAACCATACTTATACATCTTAGCCTTCTAAAAAACGTTAAGAGATTTGTTTTAGTTTTTGCTACCTAGCAGCCGAAGGAAGTCTCAGGACACTGCGAAGCTGTGCTTATCGAGCAGTGTCTTGGCTCTTCCTCTCGACATGACCATGTCTTGTGGAAACACAGAGCGCTGGTGACGTTCCTTACCCTAAGTGAAAGACTTATCATTTCACGGGCTCGTGTCACAGACCCTTGGATCTGAGTTACCGACCCTACCCACTGAGCCATCCTCGCTCGTAGAGTGATCCTCAATTTTGATATTAATGCTTATAGATGTAACTTATATTTTAATGAGATGTTATGATAACGAGGAGCTCAATAAGCAATTGGTATTCTCAAATCTATTTTGTGAGCATATGAGACCCAATAAGTAAAAACAAAACTGTACCTTTCATCCCGAGGTGATCTAGTCTCATCTCCCTTTGAGTATCTTATAGATAAGCTTCTTTCCACTTTATCTCTATCTGAAGACCAGGATAAACGTCTCCCTTACTAAGAGCTAGTTAATATCGCAAAATGAATATTCAAAGAAAACCTTTAAGTTGAAAGCAATGTAAGGTTGATTGCAAACCAATTTTACTTAGGAGCAGTGACTGAAGATGAAGCTTGATTAAATTAACTTGAGTAAAATAGCAAGTCAGGGAAAATTAACAGGTGTGTACGTTAGTATATTGAAGAAATATTCGTACCGTCTGTTATTGAACAGCCAAAGGTTTGCTGCATTTTTGGGCAGTGTCTGACCCGGTGGAGCCTTGCTAATTTATGGTCTCGTGGTTTCGACGGTGTAAGGTGTAAACAACAAACTAGTTAATGCAAGCAAGAAAAAAAGTTAAAGTGGCCTATTTTGCTCTTTAGATGGGTTTATATTTTCTAGCCTCATATTTTCGATTCGCATCTTGACGTTCTTTGACAAGTGTCCAAAACCTTGGCTTTTCCAAAACCATCTTTAAAATTTGTAGCTGAAATGATTTGTTCAAACGTTTTGACTCTGTTAGAGATAAAAATAAATCGCGATTTCCAAAACAGCAAAATAAACGTCCACGTGTTATTATTGTAAAGTTTACAGTAGAAAATAACGAGCTTACCCTTTGGACTATCGAGCATTAGAGACCATCGTGCCGAAGGATCCTTTGATGTGCGCTTTCTCTGTCTTGTTTCCATGAACTCTGTGTTTTCGTTATCAGAAGTATCTAGAAAATCAGTTAACTCGCCAGTTCTCTTTTGCTTTGCACTACTTTTTTCTGTTTCTTCTTTTTCATCAACAATTCTAGATCTTTCTTCTCGACAATACCGCAGCATCCCTGTTTGAGACAGACAAATCGTATCATCCACTCCAAATTATCTGTTGAGACAAGATTTGCGAGGCTTAAAACGTACTTGACAACAGGGCTTTACAAGTGCATTAAAGTGGAAACCTAATAGTAAGGCTAAACATGTATAGCAATTTGAGGAATAGCAGCTTAGAAACTTGCAGATATATTTTGTAAACTTGCTACAAAACATAAAGTGCTAAATTTGTAGTACCCTAGAGTTAGATAAACAGTTAGATTTAACAGTCCTTTGATAAAAAGACTGCCAATTCTTGGAAATACGATGGGGGCAGCACTCCCTTTTTTGTTCTTACCCCTATGGTGTTACAATACTCAAGAGTTTTAAAGGGTCTTTCTCAAATTGCAATTGGTATTGTAGAGATATTAAACATTGTAGAGAAGTCTCTAGATAAACAAACTTAGTCTTTGCTGTTCACGTCTTTGATATCTTTCCAAAATCATATCTGGACCAAGCCTTCCATTATATTCATCTTCAAATTCAGACAAAGGCTTGTGCAACAATTCAACTGGCTACAAGAACAAGAATAAAAAATTGGAATGTAGGTAACAAAAATTAGGTAATTAAATTTGTACTTCATAGGTTCCAGATCCCAAGATTTCAAGAATAGCAAATTATTAAAAGGTATTTGCCAAACAGTTTCTGACAAAATGCAAAATATCATTTGAAACTAAAGGAAAAATTTATTTTAAATCAAAAGAGGTTTTGTTATAGCTTCAGCAGAGAAACAGAATTTAAAAATAGACAAAAGATCTTTTTTGGGAAATTTCACTCTAAACATCTCAAAATATCCAATTGGATAAAAATTATCAAGTCACTGTTCAGTAAGTTGATATCTTTAACATTAAAGATAGCATTAAGACTTTGTGATTCAACTGTCAAAGTAAGAGTGAAAATTTTGACTGTTATATTTCTTCCAACTTTCCCATTTATTTTGTAAGAAAATGAAATCAGTGCCAAACATTTCCATGGTATAAATTTAATGTCACAACAGGCTGTAAGCCTAAGCACTAACTTTGCTGTCAAGATAAATCTTTTGTCACTGAATGAAATTCGGAAAAAGTTTTGTACAGAAAGCTTGCTGTTTGCTTGTGAGTAGATAAATTTTTTATACTTTCTTAATCTATATAGGTTTTTTTACACTTGATTCAAACTTTAATTGTTGTTAAAACAATAGCATAATGCTCAACGACAAATATCAAAATTAAGGTTTGAGCTTGGCCATACTGAACACCTTTGCTAAATTGAACCCAGCACTAAAATATGCAAATAATAGCAGCTTTATTAGCTAGCATTCTCAATAGACATTAAAAACTTCACAAAAACCTTTCCTTTACAAAAACTGGCTTTATACCCACCTTGATTCCAACTATTTCACAAGCCTAGAAATAGAAGAAGTAAGAATTAATGGACAAAAAGTAGACATCAGGTGTAGTGAATATTTGATTTTTAATGATACATACTCGTCAAGCCTTACAGCATAAGCTGCAAAATAATGCAAACTTATGGTTTTAAACCCAAAATCTAAGGGCAGGACACCACCGTAGCCTCTTACACCATGGACACCACCATATTTTTCAAATGTATTCTAACCTTATCATATTTCAAATATATCATTTCACAAACCCAGTAACCAGCAAAAACTGCTAGTCTTCTTAAATTAAGAATTAAAAGATTCGAAAATGGCTTTGAAAAAAGCAGATATTTGAGTAAACAAAAGCTTTTCATCTGACACTCTTCAGAGTTTACAACGTCAGAATATGGATCGAAAACTCTATGCTAGAAAATATATATATACCCAGTTGTGGATAGAAAAAGGCCAATCAGAAACAAGACCGTAGCTACCAACAATCTTGCTTGAAATTTGAGAAAAATAAAGTAATTAAAAAAGAAAAGAATTGCAATGCTTAATAAAATGAATTTGATTAAAATTAATGAAATGAGATTCTTCAATAAATTGTGCAACATTCATTCTTCTTTGACTTTAAAAATTCCAGGGTGGAATTCATGTAGGTTATCCTGGAAATTTTCAGCAAAGACTATATTTTTTATATTTTGTCAATCCTTTATGGCTGGCGAATTTCCGGCGCGAGCCTAACATGGATTCAAACCTGGTAAAAATTACGTAGTTTAGATAATAATTTCTGTACATCACTTGGTGCTTTAACAATTTTTAGCAAAAAATAAAATAATGTAAACTAATACCTTGAGTGATCGTGGACTGGTTAAGACATATTTGCTATTTTCAGCAAAAGGTTCTTCAAAATTGAAGAGATTGATATTAGGCACTTGGTTGCCAATCATCATAGGATAGACCACAGCAAGTACAAAACCTGAAAAAAGTTTAATTTGGGTATAAATTATCAAAATTTTGATCTCATAAAATTTGTCTTTAAGTGGGAACAGAAAGATAAATCAAATGCAAAAAGAAACTTGCAAACTAATGCACGAGTTAAGGAAAATGGTTCAAAAGCCTTATCTTAGCAACCCAAACATAGCAACTGTCGCTTAAATTGTGAATAACTTGCGATTTTCGATTTAGGCCTAAATTTTCCTTGTTGGATAACTCAAGATAAAAAGAACTGTCGATCACAAATAATAAATGCGATAAAGAAGAATAACAAAAAGATGTTCATACTGAAATAAACTTGATAACGCAAGAAGATTTTCGTAATATTTCTATCCGGTAGCCAAATATGCCCTAGTACTCTTTGCTTTTCAAATTTTGCCGGTTGTTGTTCCAACAGTTTCTTTTGCCTCGTCTTCAAAATCAATCCAGCAACGAGAACGAGACGAGACAAGCCTTTCATTCCAGGAATCCAAGGAAACATTGGAACGGTAAACTTAACATTTTTTCGTTTCTGTTTATTCCTTTCGAGGTTCTTAGGCGCACAGAATAAAAGTAACAAAGTATTTCCATAGGAAGAATTTATTTAAAAATAGTCAAGTGCGCTCATCTACAACAATGGGACGCTAACCATAAGTGGCCTAAACTGTCACTGTCAGCAATGCACATGCGTCACTCAATGTGAGGATTTCTCTCCAGATCGATGCTCCGCATGGGCTCCGACAAAGGTTGAAAAGTGGGAGGGCCAAGGGAAAATTTAACACCCATAACAAAAGATTTTGAAAAAAACTCTATTGTTTTTGCAAAAAAGTGGGGGGGGGGCAAGGCCCCCCCGGCCCCCCTTCGTCGGAGGCCCTGCTCCGATGCTAATTTCATGCATACTATCTTTCGAAATTTGCAATTTTTAACAAAATTCTTTTTATCAATTATTAAAAAAAATTTTTAACAAAAATGTTGGATATATTGGCTGTAAAAAGTTGTTTTTTACCAAATTCGTGGCCAAACTTCGGCCAACTTTTGCTTCTTTGGCCAAATCGATATCTGACAGGCAATGGATTTGGAAAACGGCCAGTGAGTAGGAAACTGGACATCAAAATGGCCAAATGGCAACCCTGTTAGGTATAAGCAATGTGAAACGACGGGGAACAATCCAATATAAAAGAATCTGATCATAAAAACCTAAAAAATAAAGTTGAAACCAATGCCATTTATATTTTACACCAACACCATTAGAGCCAAAGTAATGTTGTGTTACATCATTATGCAATGACACCATATTACTTTCCTATATAATAAGTGAGGTCTCAAACAGGCAAAGACCAACAACTGTGGGGTTGTAGCTATTTTGCTCAAAGGGGCCAGGGTGTAATCCATGTAAAACTTGTATTGGATTGCACCAATAAACAATAGAAATACAATGGGAAACTGTTAGCCAAGCACCATATCCCCAGCATTAGCTACTTGGTTTAACATTGGAAAGGAGCTTTCCAAGGTCCCATTTGCTAACTAAGTGCCATCCTTTATATGGAGATAAGTTTTTAGGCAAAGGACTGCTAGGTGACAAAAGCTTGTTTTTTTAAACAAAAATGTTTCAGCGGGGTGTCACACCTCCCCCCATAACAATACCCATGTCCGCATAAAGGTATTTATTTAAGTAGCTTGCCCATGCAAACATTAATTTCAAACCAGCTTGCAGAGTATGACCATTTTTGACAAGGTCTTGTACCAACAGCATTGCACCACAGGTACCTGTGCGCAGGAATTGCCCAAAAATTTCAAGTTAACTAGAACTATCAATTTTTCCAGATATAGATTGAATAAAACTAGTTGTCAGGCTCACCCTTAAAAATACCATGTCTGCATCTTGGGTGCACCATCAACCTGGCAAAAACAAGGCTGGTTTGGCTTGCTAAAAATACAACTTTTAAATGATTTAAAATATTTTGAAACTTTTTCAGCGAGGTAGCCATGTTTTGTAAACAAATATTTTCTTTCAGAAATTGATTGTCTGAGAAGAAAATGAATGTGAATATTTATATCTGTTGCTGTTGAAAACCTTAATACTTGTATATGGCTTTTATAATTTAGGTCATATAGAAAAGTGTCAATTTTTTACATCGGAAAGTTCCAATCGTGTTCTGAAATGACCTGTTATTAAATTGAGTTGGAAAGGCAACGCATCATTCTGTTAGAATATTCATCAGAGACATTATCTAAAATTGGTATTGTTTTGCCTTATAGAGGTAATCATGACCATGTGACTGGCTTTTTAATTCATGCATCATGGCATCAGTTTTAACTGCATATACCTCTGCCAATGTTGTAAGGCTATACCGACAGCTGTTATGTTGTTCCCGAAAACTGAAATACACTAGCAAAGACTTTTACAAAGAGCAGATAAAGAAAGAATTCCGGAAGCATCAACACGAGACAAACTTTGACATGTGTGAGCATCAATTCAGGGTAAAATTTTCCCATCTCTTTTTTTCGGAATTTGGTATGAAATTTCTTGAGTTTGTTTCAATTTATACTGGTTTAAATTTTTTTAAAATCTTTGATGACCATAAATGACAAACACTACACCTTTTGACCAGAGGATTCATTTGGAAATCAAGTTCTACATTTCTTAATACATTATGTGTTTCATGTGATTGTTTTTTGTTTGTCAATTAAATTGCAATAAAGCAATCTATGATTCTCTTTATAGGGTTGTGCTTTCTCTCCCAGTTATTTGTATTCATTCATGCATAGCTTTATGACTCGGGGCTTTTACTGTTTAATTTCCTAATTTTCCTTTCAGAAAGGGATACATTTCTTGGAGACAAATATGGGTGGCATAACTTAGACATGCTACAGCTGCTGTGGATTTTTCTTACAGAAAAATTTCAAAGTGATATGGCAGAAGTCAGTCAAGAAATCTCTAGAGTTAGTTGCCCTTTGGCAGATGATTTTCAACTAACAAATTCTGAGTTTCCTTGCAATTTTCCCGGATTCCTTGAAATGTGGAACTATAATGTATTTTTTAGGATTGTATTTCAGATGTGGAGTTTTTTATTGAACTGTGTGTTTATTGAATTTGCTTAATTGTAGTCTCTAAACTAGGCTATCTGTTTTTTGTATTTTCTCAGGTATAAAAAATAGCTTGGTCATGGGAATTGAAAAGTCTTCTCATTGAAACGCCTTCTAAAATTTGGCTAGTGATAATACTGGTTTCCAATTTGACATCTTTTTCAAAACAAAAAGTAACTACAGCATTAGGATGAGCCTTTAGTTTGCTCTGATGTGTTTTTCAAGCCTGTTGTTTTAAAACGAATTGCAAATAGGCAAGTGTAACTCTGTTTTTGCTTTCACTCAGACAGTAGAAATGTAGCAATATATTAATATTTGAGAAGTTATGAAAATAAAGTATCCTTCATAGATAGGTTCTGCTTCCGTTGTGCAAGCTTATGCATTTGATAATTTCCATTTACTAATATATATTTCATACATAACATAGTTCATTCCGTTCACTGGACGGACAGCAGCAATGGAGAATTGTGGAAAAGGGTTAAAGCCATGAAGATCTTGAATATACTGCACTCGCGTAGAAAATTTCTGACCAATTCAAATAATTTCAAAGATAGGGGGTGCAACATCCCCAAAATTCCTTGGTATTCACGTGTATGTATATATAAGTTAATGTGTTCGAAGTAAAGCAACAATAGCAAAGGCTCTTTCCTCATCAAATCTCTATAGTTTGGACTTTGCTCTAAACTTAACTTTTTGTACAATGCCAAACCAACAATAATCCATTTGCAAATTTCAGCTCTTTTACCGAAGTTGCAGCATATTTATCCGGTTTTGTATCTTCAGAGATATTGCTCAATGTTCTTGCAGGTTATCTGACCAAAATCAAAGGATTCTAAAATTTTGTTACTGCGATCATTTGTTAAAGTTATTTTGAAGATTTGGTTTTCTCTTATATTGGAATGTAGCAGGCTCGATTTCGAGCGAAACACTGCGTGTAGTTTCAAAGAACGATACAAAATACCGTGCAAGCAATGGCACAAGGGGGCTGCGCCCCCTGCTCTTATTTCTGGATAATTCTAAAATATCATGGCTAATTGCTGCCAGGATAAAATCTTTGATTGAACCGATATTAATTTTTTCATGAAATGCTGGTAAAATTCTATTCAAGTAACAGGTAGACATTGGAAGATGATTTAACCCTAGAAAAAATGGAAAAGGAGAGAAAATGATATTGAGGGACCATGCAAACGAAAACAACTGAAACGTTCATTTTGCATACAATATAGAGAAATCTCTATGCTCCCACCTCTACATTTTTGGCTCTAAACTACTGCCAATACAGTAGACTCCAGTTATAGACACATAAATGTTGCATGAAAATTTTAAACGGAATGTGACTGTCAAGTGGCAAATCACTTTACGGATATCTCGGGCACCATTGGTAGAAATCCTTTTGTTTTATCGGTGAATCTCTACAAATCCTTTTGTTTTGGTTGAAGTCTCGTACACTATTTACAAGAGTGAATCGCTCCTAAGTGACTTTAAGCGGAGTTAAAATCAATAGTTTTCCATATTTGTGTCGAAATTTTATGTGACTGTAACGGGTAGTATGGCTTTAAGCGGAGTCGACTGTGTTATCTAAATTCATAAGCAAACGAAGGACCCGTAAAGGCTTACAGAGCAGGAATGTAGTATGGTTTCTACGCGGGGAGGGGGGCCATGACCCTCAAGAGTTTTACTTGGTCCCTTGCTATTACTAGTTTGCTATTATCATTTAAAGTTACTATTACTAACTTTATACTTGTTTCCATAGCTGCTCAATTTTTTTTGCAAATGTTGGCTTAGCTCTGTTATATTTTGCTCAATACGAATTTTATTGAATTGATTCAACAAACCATTTGAATTTGCATTCGAGGCCAACATTAATGATGAAATTTTATTTCCTTCCTGAACAAAGTACATTCAAGTCGAAATGTCCACATTTTAGTTTTAAACTGTAGTCTTTGCTAAATACATTTAAACCTTTGATTATTACCGTAAACCCTCGAATTAGCCCCCCAGGGGCTTATTTATTTTTACTATTTTTGGATGGGGGCTGCTAAAGGGGGGGGGGGGCTAATACGAGGGGGTGGGGTTATAGAATTATAGTAGACATTAAGAAGACATTATTAAATGTCCTCGTATATTTTGATAGGAATTTCTTTAGGAGCGTTTAATTAATTGTTACCGAAAGTATGAATTTTTGTAGTAATTCAAAAAAACACCAAAGGCACCCTCAGACGGCAAAAATCAACACATCGAGTGGGCCAATTCGAGGATTTATTAGGATTTATGGTAGCAGTAACAGCTTATACGAGGGGGGAGGGCTTATTGACAATTTACAATTCTAGGGTGGAGCGATTCGGGGGAGGCAATTCGAGGATTTACATAATCAATTTGCCTGGTTACCGATTTGCTTTGTTTTTAATGATGATATTTTTGAAGGGGCGTGGTCACACGGCTCTTTATCAAATTTTGAGGAATAGGTTACAAACGTTATAGGGATGTTTACTAGATTAGTGAGTGGCTAGTAGTAGTAAATTTGGAGAGTACTGGTAGTACAATCAGCTGACGCCTTCCAATGTTTTTCCTCTCCTTTCTTGATACATGTAAGCGAGGCAGCTCCTGGTTCCAGTTGTTGCAGGTCATCTTCAAAATGGCGGGGAAAGGCAAGGGTGGAAAACTAATGGCAGTTATTGGAGATCAGGTGACAGAATTTGTGTAAAGATCATGGCAGTCATTTTAATTCTTTTTGTTAAACTTTCTGCTGCATTTATCCAAGAAACTCATGTCATTTAACTACTTATTAAATCGTTTTTAAGAAGAAAAATTCTTAAGAGTTTAAAGTCTGAAACTAAACTCACTGACCAGTTTTCCCGTTCTATGTTTATTTTATGCATTAGATGTGTAATTTTTTAACATTTCTTTAATAGGATACCTGCACTGGATTCCTGTTGGGGGGAATCGGAGAAGTGAATTCTAAAAGGCAAAAGAACTTTTTTGTTGTGTCTAAAGGTAATGATATTTTATTTTGAAAACAATCCTTGCATATTTTACCTAGCCATATTGGTAATGTTTCCCCCAGTATAGGGCATCCCAGTTTACACTCGAGCCCCAGTATAGGGATTGTCAATCAAAATAAAATTCTAAAGTGCCGCCAAAAGCTTTTTTGGTGTGTTAGAGATTAGTTATTTCAAGACATGTTCTCTGCCAGTAGAAATTCAGCAATACATTTTCAGCAAGCGACCATATTTTAAAGCCTGTGTATATGAAGGACATTCACATACAATCACTACCAAAAGTCCTGGAACACTAACATCAGTTCCCAAAGGCAAATTCAGCCACCCCCTCTTCCCCTAAGAACAATGTTGATTTACTATAGAAAAAAGGGGTTATATGGAGTACGCTTTTTCTTATGGCTTATGTGATATTTTTCTATACTATACGGGGGAAGGGGGGGCAGAAGAAGTAGTATTCAGGAAAACAGGGGAAAAAGAGAAAACACAGTGGAAATGTTCGGTTTTCCAAGTAATTTTGGCAGTGCTTGTAGCTCACCGGTAGCAATAACGAAACAAAGCCAGCTTTATTCCTTCAACTTACATCAAAACAAAATGATTCAATAAGTTCCATCAAACTCCATTTAAATCAAACTTGTCTCAACCATTGTAATGAAATCAAGCACATGCGAGCTGAAATGTTCTGAAGAAGGAGACATAAAAAATGGAATGCTGGAAACATGCTCTTCAAGAGGGGTTAAATCCTTTTAAAGGTGAACTGCTTGACCTCAAATGCAAGCATATCAAACATAAACAACTGAGACATTATCAGTTTTTTAATATTCAACACAACTTTCAAATGCAAGCATATCAAACATAAACAACTGAGACATTATCAGTTTTTTAATATTCAACACAGTTTTTGAGTTGTTGAGAGTCAAAGTTAGCCGCCGAACATTTTCCGAGCACAAACAAGTTTACCTGAGCCTTCTACAAAATCATGACGTCACAAACAGTGAAACACCATGTTCAAATCACTTGAGCAGCACGGCAGTCTGGAAGGCCTTACTTTTATGATTTTGCGGAAGAGCATTGATACATTAATTGAGTAGGTTTTGGCTCCATTTTGACAACCTGATTGGAAAATAGATTATGACTCCTTTGCAAACCTTTCACAATAAGATTTTCAAGAATATTGTAGTATTCAACGCGTCTGAGGCCCTTCCTCTGTCTTGCAGGACCCAGTGTGTGGCCAGCCAACATATCAAATATAGGTACAATAAATAAAATGGCAGGATTTTTGATTTTCTCAAAACCAGAGTAAAATACTTTTTTTCTCTCTAAAATACGGCTGCTGTTATACAGATTTATCGGGGCTGCCCCCCCATCAAACAAAAAGTTGTATCTTGGTCTTTGATCCTGATTAACTTTAATATATGTGATAAAGATTTTGAATTTAAGTCACTCTTTTTCAGCATATTCTTTATTCAATCACATAAAAGATTTTTAGGGGTTAAGAACCTGGTTCGATCGAGTCATTATTTGCAAGAAAACAACTTCGTATAAATTTTAACTCCCAGGCCACTGCACCCCTGTAACTCGGATGAGCCAATGAGTTTGCAAACCCAAAACAACATTTATGATTTCTTTTGATGTAGAAATAACATATCAAAGTAATAATATTTTGGATAGATTTTCATGATAAAATGATAAAATTCAAACATTCGTCCGCATGATTAACTTCAGAATTGAGAATTTCTTTGAGCAGCGAAAAATGCCTATTCCTTCCAAACTTGAATTCCCTCCTATCATAATGCAGTACCAGCCAGCACATATCCTTCGTACATTTCATTAGTCTCAAATTTTCACATATCTTGGATGAAAGGCTACATGGATCTCCTTGAATAGTAACTGAGCAAGATGAACTGAACTGTCGTGATTTGCATTCAAGGAATAAAAACATGGTGTTTGTGACGTGGCACGCACTGGGTCACATGAAATGCCGACAATGGTCGAGCACTCGACGATAATTTCATGACATTTAAAGTAGAATTGTGTCAAAACGGACAATCATAATTAACCGAAAACTTGAAATTAAGATTCCAAGCATCGTTTTTTGCATTATATCAAAAAATAGTTTTGTGTGTCAGTTCACCTTTAAAGTGCCACCAAGATAATACATGCAAAATAAATTAAGTTTCTTTAAAGAAAATTAGCAAGAAGTTAAAAAAAGCAAATGAGAAGAGATGTCGATGTGCCACTGCACAAGTTTACCAGGACTGCATTTACCATTTCTAGAATATAGTTAACTGAAGCTGGGAATGAACATTGTTTCTGACAGCTTGAAGCTCCAGGTGAATATCATCAGGGGTAGGTGATGATCTCTAACATCACAAGTAACATGTTGTCAGTGCCAAAGACTGAGATGCAACTTTTTGTTTATAGGGGTGGGTAGCCCTGATAAATCAATGTAACAACAGCAATATTTTATAAACTCAAAATATTTTACTTGTGTTTCTTAAGTAAACCCCAGCCCCCTTGTATTTTAGTGCTTGGTCAGTGCATATTGACAAGGGGTTCAATGCAGCCAAATTTTGAACAACAAACTTGGGCATTGTTTTATTCATTGTAAAAGACAATTACGTTCAGACCTCCCAAAAATTGTTTGTGCCTACGAGCACAAACTGTTTTGCAAAAGGTGCCTGCAAGATTTTTTTCATATGTAATGGGTAGGATATAAAATTGTTTAAGATAAGAGACATTAAGTAAGGTTTAATTACGCAAAGACAGAATGTTTTCAAAGAACTGCTTTAACAGAAAATTACTTTAGAATGAGGATGGTTTTCTCAACAGAAATAGCATTATAGAGTTTAAATTAACTTTAGCTTATGACAAAAAGGGAAAATTTGCAGCGATTGTGTCCTTAATTTTTTCAAGCAACAAACGAAATGGCAGTTAGTTTTATTGCTTGATATTGTTTCATACTATAATTAAGGATACTTTCATCTTTTTTAATATTTTAGCCATTAACAGCAATCACCATTTCCATCTCTTGCATGCTCCACCTAGATTGGTAGTTTGTCCTGAATTTTTTACACAAAAGCCTTCCCGGTTTTTGACACTTTATCAAGCCCTGATTGTATTTAAAATGGATCTTACTTTTGTTCGTGAGGTAGAGAGTAAGTAGTTTTAAAGCACAGAGCTATTTTTCCAGAGCTAGTTAGAAATTAAATGAAAAATTGTTCGTCATGCCATAAAACAAAATTGACTTCAGACTTGGATTAAGGACCAGAAATTGTGTACATGGAAGTTTTAGGTACTAGTGCTCATGTTTTAATTTGATAGGGATTGGACCATGAGTGTTAACTGAAAATGAAAAGTTTCATTTTTAATAAGTATCTGTTTTGCAGTTGAATCCATACACCTTAGATTGTTCAATACAAGTGTAAAATTTTCAATACAAGCAAAAACAAAATAAAAAATTGTATTCTGACAGAATTATGGTGGTAAATTTGCAGATCTCCACCTTGAAAATAACCTGGAACAAGCATGTATCAATTTCAGTGCAAATCGGTCCATGGGAATCTATGTAATGCACATTATTTATATGTTTCCACATTAGCTTCATCACATTTTCAATTCTCTTTTTCCACACTTGTTGAAAATTTAATTTTTTTATTTTAGAAACTACCATTCATGAAATTGAGGAAACATTTAATGCATTCACAAGCAGGTCTGATATTGCCATTATTCTCATTACACAAAAGGTAAGGCGATAAAGAAAAGGTTTTATGTGATTAGTTGCATGGTTTCATATGATGGAAGTCTTTTTATGCAAAATCTGTATTCCGAGGAGAGACCGACCAGAAGTACTTAAATAAGAAAATTTAAAGTCCTCTTGATTTTTGTTGTTTGGAAACCGATTGTATATAATTTTATTTTGCAAGATCTTGAATGCACTAGTTATAGTTTTTCAAGCCCTAAGTTACAATGTATAACATCTTGTTCGGTCATCAGTAGTAATTAAATGTTACATGTATGAATCACATCCATGCATTCAATTAGGAGTGTGGCTCTCGGAACAAACCTTTTTTCTTTTTAGTCATTTTCTATGTAATTGTTGTGAAAGCAAATTTTAGTTTTTGAAAATTCAAAAAAATAATTACAACGTAAAAAACCTTACCCTCTCTATCACCCTGAATTGTTCACCTCTATCATCTGAGAGCAATTCAAATAGCTTAACATCCTCTCTATCGCCCCAAATATTTCACCTCTATCATCTGAGAGCAATTTAAATAGCTTAACATTGAATTGGGAAGGGGTTTGAAAAATATTTTATCTTCTTTGAAAAAGTGTAATGTTGCTTTTTGGAGAATCTCAAGTTTTCTGTCTGGATTGTAGACGTCCATAGTTAACATGCACTTGCTGATATGAGGATATTATGTAACATTTATGACAGATCTTCCTGGCAGAATGATTTGCTATAGGTCACTTGGTAATGAATTTCCCTTATTAAAGATGACTGTGCTTAACACTCTTTAGATTGCTGAAGAAATCCGACATGTCTTAGATGCTCATGATAAAGCTATCCCTGCTATTCTTGAGATTCCGTCTAAAGATTATCCATATGACTCATCAAAGGATTCCATTTTGAAGAGAGCCAAGGTAATCATGTCTGAAATTCGATATGTAATTTTATATGGATAACTTCGTTGTTGCTGTGCCTCTATATGTTCTTCAAAATTTGTGATTTGAGCCAAATTTCAAAGGATAGTTTGATATTCAGTGGCGGCTTTTGCTAATGGGCATCTGGGGCAATGCCCTCTCAAGCTCAAGAAGATTCAGAGGAAAACTATGATATTCATATTTAATTTTGAAGATAGTCTTACTGTGGCTAATTATATAAGTTTGTATCTCTTCTAGAAAAAGCTCCTTGCTATCCCGTCTCGTCCTTAGCCTCGCTTCTGGCTCGCTAGTGCCTTGAGCGATGATGTCATTTTACGGGCAAAGTTTTTTTTGCCCCTAGCCGACATGCGCACAAGCTAATTTTCGACCTCGAGCATTGCGAAACGCGGCCTGTGATTGGCTCAATTGGAGGAATTCGGGGCAAGAAAAATTTTGCCCATAAAATGACATCATCGCTAAACAACAACCACATCTATATATGCTTTTTCTTCTGCGCTCCATGACGATCAACATCGAACCATGAATACAGTGAAAAATTTGCAAACTCTTTCTATCGATTATCGCAATATTGATGGTCTGCCCTCCCAACTGTGAAAGTCACGAGCCGCCACTGTTGATATTGTCTCTGTCCGTCATGAAAAGTTTTTAGCAAATATGACGTTTAGCAAACTCAGATTTGAGCTAGGCAATCAATGGTTGATTTACAGAAAGTTATAGAACGGTTTTGGGTTTAGCACACAGCAATTCCTGTGCCTGTTGAAATATAATATTGAAATTTTCGGCCTTGCAATTTTCTCAAGATGGAGACTGAAAACGTTTCCCTAAGCTACATTATAGTTGAAGTGAAGTTAAATTTTTAGCCTGTACCATATAAGGTGTTTGTAGCGAAATTTCAAGGTACTTTTGCAGCACTCTGAAGATAAAGCTTTTTCAAGCTAGCTTTATGAGCCAGAAATTTAGGGTGGATTGGCCCTAGTGTTCCTTGCTATGTCGATTTGAGTATTTTGTCTTTATGTTAAAACAAACTATAAAGTCAAGTTCATAATAACCGGATACATTTTATCGAAAACATATTAGATTTTTTGTTCTACATAAATGGTGGTTTGAAAAGTAACCTTGAATGGCTATATAGGTCTCTAGTTTTCGTTCCTATTTTGAAGACTGAGGTTAAGCGAACTTTTTGACTTGATGAAATTTGCTATTGACTGACAGGGAAGTAGAAGTTGAAACTGAGTAATCTATATCCGAACTGGAAGCAGTTCTGTTTGGTCATAGCTATCATGTTCCGTATTTACCATGGACCATCATTAGTTTAAAGTCGTTTTGTTCTGTTAGTTTTGCTTTGTTATTTGCAATATATATTTGTTGACTTTCTTTAATGATATGATTTTTTTCAGGGTATGTTTTCGGCGGAAGACTTCCGATAAACAAGAAACTCCAAAATCAAACCAATTATAATTTATTCTATAGCCTTGAAATAAATGTGAATTTTTCTTTTTTATCATTTAATTAATGCATATTGCTTAGAAATTTGTTGTCTTGGATATTTTGATTCGACAAAATGTCTGACTTTTTCCATTCTCGGCTATTCTTTGGGCATTTATATTTGATACTTTTGATAGTGAATGAATTGGGTGTCCGCGTACGGTCTTTATTAAGGCTCCTTTGGTAAGATATGTAGCTACCAATAATGCTCGATTCTTTTACAATGAATCGAAATCCACGATCTACGTCTATTTATTCACGAAATAATAAATTGGATCTACGCCAAAGAAAAAAATTCTCGAAAGAACAATTATTCTTGTTAGTTATTCCTTCGTGTAACCCAGCCTAAAAAGAGATTAACTGTTTAACAAAACAACAGATATACTGGCAGAAGGTTTGCTTGCGTCAATGTCGCCAAGCATGGTCACCTGTCAAAGTAATTTTTAAGGCTTATTTGAGTATGATGTTTCGCTCGAAAGCCTTCCAGGAATTGTGGTTTCATCAAATTGGAATGGGAAATGTGTAACGGTCCTGTTCATCATATTGGGCTTTGACATGTGTAACGGTCCTGTTTTTAGAAATTGACGTGACAAAGTTGTAATCAAAAATTTAATTCAAACTCTTGAAATATTTATACAAAATGCCAAGGCGAAAGTTTTATATAATCCAAGGATGAAATAAGTTTTTGTACCGCAAAATTCGAAGATGGCACAAAATATCGAAAACATAGTAAACTGATACTCTTCAGAATATGAACGTTGGATAAAAGGTAGATTTTAATTGCAGGATTGGTAGATAATTCTATCAAATTTTTTATCTCTAAAGTTTTAAGAATTTGAAAAAATACATTACAGCCTTAAAAATTATAGTTTTTTAATACAAAGGTGGTTTAAGATCTTGATTTATGCTTCTGGTTGTTTTGAATCATCTTCCCATGCACTTAAAGGCTAAGTAGGTTTCTCGACTTTTTTCTAAATAATCTTCTTTCCATTATTTCTGGTGATCGTTGTTTTCGAGTTCCCTGCTCTTAGATTTGCGAAACTACTTTTTTAGCTTTGGTTGACATAAGTATATTAACTTGCATCCAAAGACATTGCTATTTGCTTTAGCTGAATCGACACTCTTGACGGTTGATGACTGGACCGGCTAGATTTCCATTTTCAAAACAGGAAGTTCTTTTTCACGAAATGAAACTGTTAAAGCCAAGAGGGTGTGTAATGTTGGTTTTTCCAAAGGAAACTGTCTTAGGTTATATTATTAACATTGAATCTGTTTAAAGAAGATGCAGGTGATCAAAGTTGTTATGTTTCTCGAAACCTACGCGGATATTTGCCTTCTCTGACGTCAAGATGGTTTCCTTGAACTAGTATAGTCGTGACCTCATGACTGTAACGGGGGTAGATAACATTTGGAATGTCATTGATTTTGTAAAATCTACTATTAGGATAACCAGGATAGAAATTGAACTACATTCTTCTTTTATAAGAACAATTTTGTAAAAACACGAGCCTCAAAACTGGTCAAAAGTCAAAAACAATTTAAGAACAAGCTGAGGCTGAGCTTCTGCAAAATGCAATTTCAACAACGTTTTTTCTCAAAAATCGAGAATTTTTAGCGACGTGTGGGTGCTTTTTCGGTGAATATTCAAATTTGTCAGCAAATTAAGGCTGTCTCACTCACTTTGTTGGCAAATGAGGCCTGAACACCTCCTTAGAGCGAAAAAGCTAGCAATAGCACTGCTTACACCATTTTAATTTAAGAAAAAATTAAGAACAATCCAGTCTCAGATTTTCGAAAAAATTAAGAACAGTCAGCCTGAACTTAAATTTACTGGTTCTTATCAAAAAAGAGTGTATTTAGCCAAACGAAAAACTATCTTTGCTTGATCCTTTATTGATGTTAATACATAAAGGTTGCTGAAACACCTAAAGCTTTTCTTCCACTGGGCGGATTTTACCTGAAACTTCCTATCGAGATACTATTGGGGGGGGGAGGGGGGGTGGTGTGACATCCCCCACACCCCACGGTCGCGACGCCCCTGAACAAAGGATTAATTTAACTGGAAAAAGGGTTGGAAATATTTTTTGACATAAAAGCCAACCGATTTTTTGACATAAAAGCCAAGCAGTTGAAAAGAACTAATTATGTAGGGACTTCAACCCTAAAACTGACAGAAACTCATTGAATAGAGATGGGAAAATGTGGTTTCTATTACGCGGGTTTTTACTATAGTTCAGGCATAAAATAATGTTTTTGTTTGGCAAATTGCAGGTTTAGGAGGCAGTAGTCAATCAAGCTGAAGCAGGATTCACGAAATATGTCTATTTGAGTTGGATGATCCTCATGGATATTGACGTCTTATTCCTGTATCCAGATGGCTCACTTTTTAAATTGCCGCTCCTCTGAGTTTGAAAACATTATTGTTTACAGTTTACATGCGCAAAAATCTTTTCTAAGGAGATTCAACCAGTAGTTGATTACCTGAAGCGATTTCGCCCTTCAGTATTTGATGGTGTAATGCATACGTAACAAACAGGATATGGATTTGGCCGCACCCCCGTTATCTTCTATTTGACCATTTTTCTAACGTTAAATGCATTTTTGGTTTTATTCCGGGTTAGAGAGACTATAAAAGTTTGTTTCTGTCAAATGTTTCTTCAGATGATTTACTGTCGACAGGTTTTTAAATTACAATAAAGAACACCAGACTAAAAACAAGGGCAGCTTTAACAGGATATTGAGCAATCATCTTATCAACTAGTCACCAAACGATGAGCATGCTTGAGTTGAAAGCTTGGGCCTATCAGAAAGAATTTGAGAAGACGCTGCAGGTAATTTTTATTGAATTAGCACAATTTTAATACGCTTAAAAGATACACCTTTTTCCTCACGCATGGATCCAATATCTGTTGTTTTTGTGACAATTTTTTTCTGAAAAAGCGCATAAAAATAGCGCTGATGTTATTGTTAAACATTTATTCCGAAGAACTTTATCGAGTTTTGTTATGTTGATGTTGTGACTACAATTGAGAATCATTTGAAACTGCCAATGACATATAGCTCGGAAACTCGAAAGAAACTGTCTTCATCAGCATAAATGAATTTTTCGATCGCATATATTTTAAGTTGAATCATATTTTTAAATTAATCCAGTTCTAGGTTTTCGTAACTTGTAAAGGACTATTTCTGTATCAAGTAAATATAAGAACCAATTTCAGAGATTAAAGTGAAATGAGTTTTTAAACATTAAAGTTTTAAATTAGAATGGCAGCTAAAAAATGAGAATGGCAGCTAAAAATGACAGCTGCGGAGTCGAGGGAGAAGGAGGAGGGAAAAAAAGCGGTTTCCACTCTTCCCTTCTTCTCTCTTCTTCGCTTCCGCAGCTCTCATTTTTGATGCCATTCACACTTTTTGCTGCCTTCAATTTTTGCGGCTCTGCTACCCAACAGGCTTCTCTTCACCTGTCTATGTGCTTTCCTATAAAGGACAGATTTAATACGCACGCAAGACTGGTTAGTGAGTTCGACAAATTTCGATAAAACAGGTAATGCCAAAGCCACCACAAATGAGGAGTTCTAGGAAATCCTCTTTGCGTGATTCTGTTGAAAGTAGCCAGTTAGTGGCACATATGAATCTGTACAGGAAAACACAGGAAAATACCCAAGATAATACATATGGCATTGACATGGGTGTCCTTGACAGTATTTATGGCATTGACATGGTTGTTGCGGCACAATTGTTTCAGAAACCTGATTCAGATTAATTTTGTGGCCTAAAGATGAGTGCAGATTTCAAAATATATAATAGATCATAAAAGAAAAACCATATTAGCGACAAAGCCTCTTTATGTAGTTGATAGGGGCGTGGTGGGAATTTTTAAGGACCGGGAAAATCCAGTTTTCAGGGGCACACTATTTTGATGGTGGCTGTTTCTTTCTTTTATCAGTTATATCATATTGTCATCGATGTCTCTTTATATTTATGAAGATTCTGAGTAATCTCCAAAATCACGTCACAGTTCAAAAAGTCCAGTTTTCATGACTCGTAATCCATTCATAAAATTTGCAAAAAATATCAGAGAAAAATAACAGAAATTAATAAACAACTTTTTTAACGATAAGAACACTTGAAGTATAACAAAACATTAAGAAATCGTTAAGGGAAAACTGATGCAAAATACCGACACGGAGAAGAGAAAATTTGAGAAAATTTGTAAGTTAGACAGAGGAAATTACTAATAATCTTCGAATAAATTGAAGCAAATCGAGAATATAGTTTTCCAGGTTCTCCAAGCAATTTGATTCCATCTTTTTCATTAAGATGCTGAACAACAAAAGTTAAAGCAATAACTGATGAAAAAGTAAAAGTTTGATTTTTGTATACAATGACATCTAGGCGATAGTAGCCAGGCCACTGCTCGATATGCATGGCTTATAAGTGTCCTAAAAACTACCTTCGGATGCTAGGTAGAAACTAATACAAGATACAAACAATAGATACAAAATCTATTTATTTATAGGCAAATAATTAGCCCAACACATTACTATTTGATTTTCGTTGCCTTAACGCACACGTTTGAGCGATAAAATGTTTTTAACAGCAACATCAGCAACATGACAAAGAGAAGTGTATCTTATTAATTTGAAAAACTCAAAATCCTTCGAATGCTACACAAGCGTCATTATTTTTAAGATTACTTTGATTTTGTCATATACAATTTCAATAATTAGTTCTCTAGCCTTCACTGATTTACGTGTATTTATTGTTGTTTATTGTCGCTGTATTGCGGTGTTTCTTATTTGCTACATTTTTATCGACTTTTCGCCGCAAGAACTCCTTGGAGCCTGTCGAGCAGCCTGGTACAGTGACCTTTTCTTCATTCACACAATTTCAATAATGTCATGTTTATTTTAAAAGAATCCACTATGCACGTGAAAAGCTGAGAGACCGGCGAAGACAAAAGAAGTCGTTTACATACAAAACTTGCAACCAATGCTGAATGTGTTCAGGCGAGTTTATTGTGAGATCTCAAAAGGATGGATTAATTTGTTGGACAATCACATCAATAATTAAATAGGTCGTCTCTGCCCGATGAGTGCAGCGCAGTGAAAATACAACCAACACTATATACACCAGAGACAGTGCTTAGTCTCGAAATTTCTCATGCAAAAACACAGCAACGAAGATCGCGACCAAGACTAGGCTGATCTCGAAATTCTCTTTGCTTATTCAGGAAAATAAAGGTACTGAGTGGAGACGAAATATGACTCAAGCTAAAGTTCAGATGCCGAAATGGTCAGCTGTTAAGAACTTCCTAGAATGTCCACTCTGTTTGCAAATTTTCAAGAATCCGCATAAGGTGCAGTGTGGACATCGCTTTTGCGAAGTTTGCTTATATTCACTAGAAAGGTATGTTGCAGGAACTTGAGCTTTCTATGGTTTTTCATTTGGTTCGTATTACAGGTTACAACTAATATTAGGCCAAACGACCAATTATGATACCTGCTAGAAATTCAGTGTAATGAAGTGCTCCTTCGTCGTGTTACCGGTCAAGAACGTTAAATTCACCTCCCTTTTATGTTATATTTTCTTTGTTGAGTTCTTACGAATTCCTCTCTATTTTCCAACTAGAAAAGTTAAAGAACTGTCTCAATGTCTAGCAAGTATTATGTCAACATTTAGATTACTCAAATTCATTAGCTAGACAAACATGGGGATATGAATGAATTAAATGAATGGCTGATAGTCTTGGTTTGTTAGCCTATGGGCCCCTTTTCTCATTCCTTGGTAGAGTTTGCTCTTTTAAAATAAATTGATTTCTTTCATATCTATGTAATAACACGCCTCATTTGCCGTCAAAAATATCAACAACCATTGAAAAGCAAATAGGAGACTTGACAAGTCCTTTAGAACTTAGACAACTGTTCCATTATTGTTATAGAAAAAGATGATTAGTAGATTTATTAATCTAAAATTATTTCACCAACAACAGCGATGTTTCTGCGAACGAGCAAACATTGGATTTTAAGCATGCAGGGCCGTGAGTAATAACACAGTGATAATTCGCCACGCCTATTATTATTCTTGATTAAAGAAAACTGAAAGATTTCGTTCAAATTGATCGTTAGTAATATAGTCATTTCCACCTTCAGGAATAAAGGGAAAATATGCCCACTTGACGGCAAAAGAATTACGCCGGAAAATGTAAGTACGAAGTGTCTACACTGTTGTTTTATGTTTCATTGAAAATGGAAGTCCCTACTGAGATAGAGGTATGCTCTACTGTAAGAAGAAGGAACAAGAATAAACTTGTTTAATATCATCGCTCTCGCCTTGGCGGACAGATCAATAGGAGATGGAAACATAGGGGCTTGAAGAGCTGCAGCCTATCAGGCAAAATTTATCACATTTCCAGCTCCGGTTGATTCGATTTAGAATTAATAAGAGAGCCAACATTCGCATGCATTTACAAGAGAGCAAACATTCAACACATTGCTTTTTTCTTCGAAAAATGAGAAAAACGTAAGAGCTGGCCATGCTAAAGAAAAAGAATGTTATGCGACTGGAGAACATCCATTTAAGGTCAAACGCCAAACCTGAAAATTGCCGAATCAAATGCAAACGTTAATAGAAAATATCTACACTTAACATAATTTCCTTTAGAATTTTTTGATTTTTCTAGCAGGACCTACCAACATGTAAACGGTAACGATGTTTGTATGAACAGGAAAATACAGTCTGCCACTCCACCCACTCTGTTTGCCCTTTGCTTTCTCTAAATGGGCTCTAACGATTTGTTGTGGAGTTAATAGTGGTCTTAGACAGAAAATGGAAACGGTAGTTGCTATTTCAAGGAAGTTTATCGCTCAATTCTAATATCACCCAAAAAGGGATGTTTTAATATCTGGTTTATGGTAAATAAAGGTTGGGTGGGAGGCTGAAATTAATTTATTGAACGGTTTTAGATCTTTGCTCAAATTACTTTAACAATAACAAAATAACAATACTTTATGAAGATAATGATGAAGATAGAATAAGGTTAATATCTTTTAAATACTAGCTTAAAAAAGAACACACTCTTTTTTATAAGAATCAGGAAATTTAAGTTCAGGCTGACTTTTCAGGCCTCAACAAAGTGAATGAGATAGCCTTCATTTGCCGATAAGCTTGAATATTTACCAAAAAAGCATCCACGCATTGCTAAAAGTCCTCGTTTTTGTTAGAAAAAGGTTGTTCAAAATTTGCTTTTTACGGTAGCTCAGCCTTAGCCTGTTCTTAATTTGTTCTTAACTTTGGACCAAATTTGAGGCTCGTGTTCTTATAAAATTGTTCTTATAAAAAGGAGTGTACAATAAAACTCTTATTGACAAACACAAATAGGAAGCAGTGTAATCCGTCTAGAATCAGAACGGGAATCTATAGGAAATCCGTAAATGATTTATGAGCGCATGATATTGACAAAGATTTGAAACGTTTAGCAGATATGGTTGACCGGAGCCATGATTATATCCTTCTTACCATTGAAAAGGACCTTTCGGTTGTTGCAGTTGTAACTGTGTCGACTAAAAGCAACTGCAAGGCAATAGCATTGATATCCATTGTGTCAGTGATCGTTGTAGCCTGCGTGCAGACTCCAAGTATCTTACCAGTGGTTATGACCGTTGTGGATGGGACAGGAAATATCTTTCAACAGATAAATGATCCTCTTTGTTATGTCTTGCTTTGAAAAATTGATATAGTCTACAATTTTTTTTCTTTTTAAATTTTCCTCTCGCCTTCTCTTTCATTTACCCTTTTATATTTCTTATGCATTTATTTCTTCTATCCCTTTTTGAATTATTAAGGGAAAAGATAATACTACCAAAGTTGGGGCTTCAGCCCTCAAGTCCCCCTTTTTGATGGCACCTATGAAGAAGAGAATTTTGGGGAACAAGATCGGGAACTATTCCATTGTTATTATTGATTAACATTTTTACGGTGTGATAAGTAAGCAAAGTATACTGCTAAACAGACTCAACTCACTCAACAATGATAAATACATTCAACTCACTAAAAAGACGGAAACAGCTAATTGTTCAGCTGAGTCATTGAGTCGCTAGGCGTGTGCTGTTCCGCAAGGTGGATTGACTACTCATTGAAAGCCAGCTATTTAAACTTGCTAACCTCGTGAAACTATGAAATGTGAAATATTACTAGCGCTAGTATGTCACCTTAATAGTTTGTTTCTTCTTCATTTAAATAGGCCGTTCTCGACATGGATTTACAAAGGAAGATCGAGTCTGTTGTAGCTACTTGCCCGTTTTCCACGAACGGATGTGACTGGAATGGGAATGTTCCCAACCTAGAGGTACGTCTCTTTGTATGATTTGAATGATTCGATCTTACTTTAAATTTTAAAAGCTATATCACGACTCCCTTACTCGAACCCCACACCCATTAACGGGAATTTCTGATATTTAATAAAAAGCTGCCCACAAAAATTCGCAGAATAGAATTAATCGTAAACACTAGCTGGCAAGCACAGTTTTTTTATCTCGTCGAAATTTGTTCGACCTGGTCTACCTGTCGTCTCTGTTAGTTCGATGATTTCATTGTGAAAAATTGTTCTATTATAACAGAGGAGCTAACCCGAGACACAAATTTTACATCAAATTTTCTACATGATATGTTGTCCGGGAGACAATAACCTTTAGTCCTTTGTTACGAGACATTACCGCGGGTCATGGCACATGTGCAATAATGACAGTTTTCGCATAGCTGTTCTGTATGTAATCACACAACTCTTGAACTTCCCGTCAGGGCATCAAGTGACAATGCGCATGTGCATTGGTAAGAATTGTAGGTTATATAATTGAATTCTCTTTAAAAACAGTTGAATTTTTACAACAATTGGAGAAAGAGCCGTTTGACAGTGACTCTTTAAAGAAACAAGTTCTTTGGAATATTTCCGATCTTTCTATAACATCGTTTGGAAATAATGGTTTTTCCATCGCCAATTTGATTTTGTATTTAAAAATATTTTGATTGGTGTTTAAAGTTGCCTGTTCTTATGCTTTCAATCCTTGATCATTTCCTTAGCTAAACATTTTAAATAAATTTCAAAACTGTGGAAATTCCTTTTTAGTCACTGTTGCAAGCTTTCCTGAAAATATTATGAAAATAACAGTAATCTTTTCATCTTCAGGAACATAAAAGAAGTTGCCTGTTTTCAAAAGTGACCTGTCCGAAAGGTTGTGGCAAGCAGCTGTTAAAAAAGGAAATTACTGCGCACTCGAAAGCAAATTGTATCTCATCATTTGCACGATGCTCGAAATGCTACATTGAAATGACTGTCGATCAGCTACAGGTGACTGACTAAAATATATTAATATTCAAAAGACCATTCAATAGCAGGGGCAATTACATAGTTGGCAATTACATAGTTCATTAGACTATGATCGTAAGTCACAACTAAAAAAGCAATGAAAATATTCATTTGTTATTTGTTTTCTCTATTTCATTACTACATATTAAGTAAGGTAACACATACTGCTCTCAAAGACAAGGGGATTCCATTATCAACTCGTTTTCTCAAAATTACGGGCATTCATGACGCAAAAGGAACTAGTAAGATGTCGAGTTTTGGGTGAATGCTTAAAGAACGTATACTTAAACATTAGCTATGGGGCATTCCTGTAGATACCAGTTGATACGCGCTCATCGACAGTTTTAAAAGACGTTCACTGAAGTATCCTATTCATGCCTTTGATTTAACATAATGTCTAAAAGAACTTTAAGACGGAATCTTAAAGTATCACAGGCTTTGGAACAAAATTAGATTTTGCAGTGATATCTATTAAAACAGTTTCTAAATACCGCTGTAGATTTCATAAATGGACCGACACCGTATCTGATGAGCAAAAGAGATACAGAAGCCTAAATTGTTTCTACGTTTAAATTAGAGGCAATTTCTGAACTTGAGACTTTTCTCTCAAGCCCAAATCACCTGTTTTCGCTTAGCTTCCTGCCATTCAAGCTCAGTTATGTTTTCATCTCTTTCTTTTCTAGACACACGAATGTCCATGTGAAAGGTACACCTGTCCAGATGGGTGTGGCAAGGCTGACATGTCATTGGAAGAGCTAAGAAGGCATCGCAATCCAAGCAATGGACAATGTAGCTCTTTGCGATTACCATGTCAATTCAAAGATGGAGGATGTAGCTTTGTGGTAATTCAAATTTCTAATTTTTATTTCACTTCTGTATTATATGAAAACGTGATTCTTTATCACCATACTAAACTTTCAATGGAGAACATTTTCAGTTTATAAAACATTTAGTTCAGGAAAACTAGTCGTCTAAATCTAGGTATCTCACCAATTCATTTCAATGTAAATATCTTTTCTACTGACCTTTAATAAGGGGATGATTCTATTGTTTGTGATTTTATTACAAATAGACACAATATATTACAAAGGTATTCAAATCTGTTGAATCGATCAGGCATTCTCAAAAAACCCAAATGGGCATATTAATCTGCAAAGGCAACAACTTCAGATTTTTGCTTGCATCATTTCTAGGGATCAAAGCGAGATATGGAGGTTCATTTAAAGAAGTCTGAAGAGCACACACAAATCCTTACAGAATCTTTTTCAAAGTTAAAACTAAAACAAAAGGCAACAGAAGATCTTGTTGAGAAACAGGCTGCTCAGCTGAAATCCATACAAGAGAGCTTTTGTCAATACGCCATTCTTTTAAAAGAGTTTGAAACCAGACATCACGAGCTAAGAGAACAAGTTTCACAACATGAGACAACTATACAGAACCAGGCATCACAAATAGCTGAAAAAGATGCCATGATCAGCGAACTGAGAGCGCAAATAGATGAATGTAGTGTGATTGTTGATGACCTACAACACGGCAGTCAAAACGGGACATTATTGTGGAAGGTTTGCAGTTTTAGAGAACAGCTGAATAAAGCTTTGTCCCAAAGGAATTTCTCAGTTTTCAGTCCAGTTATATACACGAGCAAATTTGGTTACAAACTATGTGCCCAGTTGTTTCCTGCAGGCTCTACTGACAGCAGTGGAAAATACATGTCTATATATTTTCATCTACTGCCGTCTGATCATGATGATGTATTGAGGTGGCCATTTTCTAACAAAATATCATTCACGTTAATAGACCAGGCAGACCACCCTGAAGAGGCACGCAACGTATCATACACAATCGTTCCTGCACCAAATGCAAGCAATTATCAAAAACCAAATCAGAAAATGAGTGAAGGACGTGGATGTCATCAATTTCTTTCTCTACAGGAGCTCGAGAGTAGAAATTACATCAGGAATGATAGCATTTTTATCAAGATCAAAGTTTTGCAGAAAAATAACTAACTCGAACAATAAAAAATGGCCAACTATAAACGTAAAAGTATTAGTTATTGAAGAATGTACAAAATTACTTAAAGAGGTGTTAAGCCTCCTTTAGAACAATGTTCTTAAAAACTTCAAAACCTCCCAGAGCAAGTAGGCAATCTGTTGTTTTACAAGCTTACTTGCCTCCCTCACAACAGACTCATATGCATAAATTTCACAGAATGTAATACAGTAACTTTGTAGCACCCGATATATGCATACATATAAAAATTTTAGATCCCAAATTAAAACACTTAAAATATTGTTTTTTCTGATGCACAATTTTTCATAACTGATGACCAATGATGATCAGTGCATTTTAAAAAAGCCATTAATAAATCTAACATCTACACATCCTCGTACTAGTTTTGATGTGTAAATAGTTACTTTATCTATACTATACATTCAAATATTTGTTAACCCTACAGAATCTATTCATTTGCATGAGTAAACCAAAATGGAATTTTTTTTCTTGAAAACGTTTGTTCAGATTTCTCTGATTTTCAATCTGCAGATAAGTGATATTTAGGAACATATAGATATGACAAAGTCAATTAGCAAAACATTGCTAGTTAAAGTGCCTTTGAAATGAAATTTCACATATAGTTTTTTTGTAAGAAATGGAAACTTCTACATGTTGTTGCAATACAAAACGAAAATTAACTCGAAAATTTGCACGGGAAAGTTTGTTTTTGGGGTTTTAAAAACAATGAGTGCGAGTGACAAGAATTAGTGACGTCACAAGGTTTGCAGTTGGTTCCGTCTTCACAGTGAACACACCATATAATACCACTTAGTCAGGGCTGTTAGTCAAACAATTCTGCAAATTGTGATACCAGCATGAAATTTTGCAAATAGGGGTAGTTTGATACGCTGAAACCCAACTGAAAGGATATGGAACCCAACTGAAAATTTCCTGAAAGTAGGTATAGTAGAACGAAACTTTACAACGTGGGGCAGTTTGATACGGTACAAAAGATAGGATATAGAACATAACTGAAAATTATCCCCTTTTTTATTTTTAGACTGGGCTTCTTTGCTCCAGACCTATAAAGACGGTTTGATTGCATCTCAATCGTACTTTAGTACTAGAGCACTAAACTTTGCAAAATAGGACAGTTTGATAGGCTGAAAAAGATAGGATAAAGAACACGACAGAAAATTGCCCCCTTGGGCTATTTTTAGATTAGGGTATTATACTGCATGACTCCGCTAACGACGTTATTTTGATACCTCTGCCGAAAGTAGGTACAGTAGCAAGAAACATTGTAATAGACGGCAACCTGATACGCAGAAAATGATAGGATAAAGACTTCATCTGAAAATTCCCCCTTGTTCTATTTTTAGACTGGGGTACACCGCCCAAGATCTTAATAGCCGGTATTATCGTATTTCAGTCGTACTTTGGTGCAACAGTTTGAAACTTTGCAAAGATAGACAGTTTGATGCGCTAAAAAAGATTGGGTATGTACCCTGACTTAAAATTGCCCCGTACGGCTATTTTAGCGGTAGTTCGATTAACGACCTCCGTGTATTAAACGTCAACTGCTTCCGTGTTTGCAAACTTCGTGACGTCACAGATAACGGCGCTTTGTCACAGTCGAAAACGTGAAAATGGGATATTCAATCTAAATTTTTAGACGGTTCCGCAAGAAAAAAATCACCTCATAGTATATCATTGAAATCAGCAAATTTTGCTTATAAAAAGTGTGCCTTTATCTAAACTTGTCAAACTTCATTTCATAGGCACTTTAAAGCAAAAGTAGTTCCATGGTTTTACTAAATTAATGTCATATGTACTGAAAATAGGAACAAACTACTTTGTCACAAAATAAAATTGAGTTGTATCGTGTGTGGATTCTACAACAACACATAATATTTCAGTTTGTAAATTCCTAGATAAGTATTTTGATATTGTTACTTGTTTTTGATGTCCTGGTGTTGGAGTTGCTTGGTAAGTAACAATCAAACCAAATTGTTGATACTTTTTAGCGGTACATGGCATCTGCTGCTCCATAAAACTTTGACTAAGAAATTCAAGAACAGCTCAGAAACAGTTATTCACCTCAATATCTCTTTCCACCAATCTTTGTGTCATGTCCTCACTTACCTATGGTGATGATTACACAAGTATGTGATTACATGTGCCCAACAGAGACACCATAAATCCTCGAATTAGCCCCCTGGGGGCTTATTTATTTTTGAGATTTTTGGATGGGGGCTTATTCGAGGAGGGCTTATACCAGGGGGGAGGCTTATAAAATTATTGTAGACATTAAGAAGACATGACTAAAAGACCTCGTTCATTATAGTAGAAATTTCTTTATGAGCATTTAATTAATTACTACCATAAGTATGAATTTGTTGTGGTAATTAAATAAAACGCCATAAGCAACCTCAGATGGCGAAAATCATCAAATTTAGTAGTTCATTTTGTGAATTTAAGGTAGCAGTGGAGGCTTATTCAAGGGGGGGGGGGGTTATTGACAATTTGTAGTTCTAAGGTGGGGGCTTATTCTAGAGAGGGCTTTTTGGAGGGGGGGGGGGGGGAATTCGAGGATTTACGGTAGCTAGGGCACGCATTGAATCATTGGCATAAAAAACAAGAAGAAATGACAAAGTGAAATGAAGACACAAAATTCAGATAGAAAATTTACAATCATTAAGATTATGCACTATAATAACTTTTTGATTTGATGTGAAATACTTGAAAATGCTGTTGGTAATTGAAAGCATGTAAAAGAGGTGTGGCATTGTATTGGTATATGTTGGGTGCATCACCAACTATATATTTGAACAGCTTAACTGTCTGAATATTGGCTGTGTCAGGGGCATTTTGGCTGGGGGGGCACCGGGGGCAAAAAGTAGTTGGTAATTTCATATCTGTTTGGCAAACAATACTTGTAGTTCATGAAAAAGCAAGAAAGTTCTAAAGAATCAGTACAAGAAGAAATATATAAACAGGAAAAGTTTCTTGAAGACAGTAAAACTCATGGTTATTTATTTCACAGTATGCCTATCCAAATCTATATACTTGTACAGGAAATGGCAAGCTTGCCAATTGGTATTACTAAATGCGAGTCCGCCTTCTTAAAGCTCAAGTCTATAAAAACTTCTGCAATCAACAATGGGTCATGAGAGGTTAAATAAATGTAGAGCTTGACTTAGGTGACACTCAATTATGACAAAATAATTGGCACGTTTGCTGACACACCATTGCTAAGGAGACTTCTTGTGCACTGAAATCTTCCAGTCCTTTTCTTTAGAATCTTAAGACCAGAAGACTTCATGTGCACTGAAATCTTCCAGTCTGGTTCTTTAGAATCTTAAGATACTAATTATCAGTCCTATTGCAAGTTTTATTGTTCATCACAGATACTGATTACTGATGATTATGATTATCCAATGTTTGAATACGGTTGTCGGCTTTCCTCTGATCAACTTCTTGAAATCAGTAAAATTGATGCTGCAAAATATGTCTTCCTCTATTTAAAAAAACTGTGCAATGTGCTTGATGACGCCACTACGCCCCTGGACTGTGTTCAGCTATGTCAAAAAATTAAAGCACTATACAACACAGTTAATATCATTTGATGATAAATAAAATAGATACAATGCAATACTTCATTTTTTTCATTATTAAAAAGGATTCTGGTAAGAACATATAAGCACTTACTTTCAAACAACCCTTGATCCTTATGTATGACAAGTGCATACATTTGCCTTCTAAAAGTGTTTTTAATCCTATATCTGTAACTTGAAAGCAGGAACCACAATCTAGTTCTTCTAGGTTCTTGCAGTGCATTCCCATAAACTTCACTGCTTCATCTGTAAACCCATAATTGCCAGCAGTAGAGAAAGCACTGATCCTATTGCAGTTTTTAAAAAGCTGAATAACTCCGCTGTCTGTTATCTGAAATAGAAATATAGGAAGTCAATGTTATTATACTACCCTGAAATTATGGTGCAAGAAAGGCTTAATGGTTAGGACTGATGAATTTAGATCCAGGGGTCTGTGATTTGAGCCCCTGACATGCCGAAACTTTCACTCAGAGTAAAGAGAGTTGCCAGCCAGTTGCTCTTATTTTTTGGGAAAATTCAGCCTTTGTGTTTTTATGTGTGTTCTTATGAAAAAGAGTGTTCTCTAAACTGTGCTACACCACTGGCATCAAGGCATTATTTTAAATTTCATCTCTTAGAAAAGTTTCATCTCCTATATAATGCTTTTAAAGAACTTGGAGGCTTATTTTCTAAAGTCACGAACTGCATGTGTCTTTTTCGCTAAGGTCTTTGTTGATCAATTGCAAATTTGCTGTTTGTTTAAAACAAGGGCCCAGCTTTAAGGCTTGCATATATGCTCACATCTAAACTTTAGATTAACAAAAATACGTAGCAGCCAGGATCTTCTTGCACTATTATCGATTGCATCCACCCTGTCAATCATGTCATAAACCAAGCCATGTAAATAACACACAGCTTGAAGCTAAAATGCCTTCACAAGCAGCTATACAAAGCTAAAATCATATATGTTTTCCAACCTATAAGCTGGGTGTGCTTTATTTATAAAGGACCTATTTTATGAAAAAAACCAGCAGTTTTTTTGGCAATCAATGCCACTGTCTCTTAAAAAACCAAACATTTATGTAACATCAAGTTAACAATATGCTTCAAAAGTGGTATTGTATCAAGCAGAATCCTTACATAACCTGAAAGCAATGGCTTATATCGATAGATTCCAATTTTCCGCAGTTTCTTGCCATAACTTCCAGTACCTCATCATCCACATGCTTACATCGTCTAGAGGAGTATGACCTAAGGTCTGAGCAGTTGCTTAGCAAAGTATTTAAATTATTTTTGGTAGCAATCCTCCAGCATTTATCCAAACATACATTTTGCAATTTCGATAGATGCTTGAATATACTTTGACATCCAACTTCAGTTATAAGATCTAATACATCTGTGAGGTCTAGTCTTTTAATCATAGCAAAGTATTCATTAACAAAATCCTGCCAAGCATGGCTAACACCACGAAGTATGCACAGCTCTGCAAGATCTAGATATGGCAAGATTAGATCTGATATAATTTCCGCTGGAAAAACTTTTATTGGGTCCATTTTACTGTTAGGTAGAGTCAAATATAAATCTATTTGCTGTGGTTAAATTATAAAGTGGAACATTTTCGTACGCAAACCGTATTATTCTTTCATCAATCCGAACATGTAACATTCCTCATAGTGTATTGCATAAATGTAGCTTCCAGATATAGCAAAACGTTGCTTGGACGTTCCAACGTGAGAGTAAACAATTCCTGTAGGCAAGCAGGACCTCTTTCCGAGAACTAACGAGCCTCCTCCACTCCACTGATCAGTGACCTCCTCTCAATAAATTCTGAAAACGAGACACGATTTATTTGGCGCGAAGAAGGCGATTTGAGTTTTGGAAAGTGTAGATAGCTTATTGGAGCTTAGATTCAAAAGGATTCTGAAAGTGAGTATGCATAATGCATTTTGATGATATTTAGGCATCCAAGAACACACCAGAAATATCAATACTTACTATACAGACATACGAAATGCTATTATTAGTTAGGCCCGTGTTCGTTTTTCGCATAGACAATGTAACATGCGCAAAAGCGTTTACATGTCCCCCACTTTCTGTAACAGAGGTAAAGTGCATATTAAAACTCGTGAAGAAACCAATTTATCTTACATATGCCCCAACTTCGAAAATTCTTCCTTCGTGGTAGGTGTTTCATGACGAAAAAGATAATACTACCAACAACCCAGCCAGTCTTGTAGAGTATCAGTATGGCAGTTCTCGACAGATCTCGTGTTTGCAAGAACAAAAAAATGTGTGCATGTGTGAAAGAGTGCTGACAAGGTGTGCACACTAGACAGGTTGTGTGAAAGGTGATTATAATTTAGCATGGGATCATTAATGCATTTTGACTATTCTTGGCAAACATTTAAAAGGGTAGCAACAGTGGTGAAGGGTTTAAATATGGGATCTCATTCAGTCAATATTAACACTATTCAGTAACCATGAACCTTATGGAGTCAATTGATGTCTCTTTTTTGTTAACTGTCTAGATTCTTGTTAACTGCAAAGAATTTAGTTCTAATAGTATAATTCAAGAAGTTTATTGTTCCAAATTTAAGACCTGAAAACTTGTGCAAATAACCTTAGTTTCAAGTAAGTTTAAATACACAAGATCACAGTATCAAATCTCTTTACTGGCCTTTCATGAAAATCTAGCTCTTTGCAGACAATAACAAAGAAAGTATAGGCAGATTCAGAATATTGCAAGTGATGCCTGAGCATAAAGCTAATTATGTAGATTGTAAAGTCTTATTTTCTTTTTCTGTGCATCTTATTACCAATGGGCAACTGCCCTCTTGACCAGCCATTCCGTTTCAGTTTCAGTTTTCACCATTATCAATCAATCCTTAATATAATTCTATATAATACACACCCCCTAAATACATACAAAAGTACCACACTACACAAAAATAAGTTAGAATTACAGATTACAGAAAAGATTTACATGATTGTATTTAAGATTGATTGATTTAGGAGGAGCTCTCTAAATAGATTAACTAATCGCGAGAGAGAGAGAGCCCCAGGTAGAGATAATAAAACTACAACATGTTTTGTTAGAATTAAAACAAATTGTTTGTCAGATTTTTCTGAAGAGACCAAATGAATAGCAACAATTTAAAGAAATTTTCAATCAAGAAACAAGGTTGATTTCAAAAAGTGAGTTTTCAGTATGAGTAAAGGAAATTAATTTTCAATTTGGACCAAAAAACTGCAATAGAGCTAGCCCTTGCTTAGCAAACTGACATAAAATTTGGGCTGAAGTTTTCAGAGAACTGGGATGAGCATCAATGGTCTTAGCATTAGCATAGGTCATGATTTCAAAACATCAAATCAAGATATTGAGATATGAAATGATTCAAGAGCCATCGTGCCGCAATCTAAAGGGTTTGGTCATTAAAAAATTTCCTAGGGGAGTACCCTCTGACCCCATTTTCTCCTGCCAAATGTACCTCAGGTATTTCTTGGATCCAATCCAAAAATAAGAATCCATCAGCAATTTAGATATTTTAGCAAACACGTTTAAGAACAGAAGATATGAAACCAAGGTTTTCCATCATTTGAGAAAGCATGGCACTATAAATTTTTTCTGTTCCCAGAAAAATGTATGTGCAGCCCTACGGTTTTGTGTGCATTAGTCAAGCCTCTGAAAAAATCTTGTGTGTGCACACATCACACTCTGCAGATTGGCCAACAACGACAATCCCCATTTTTATAATTCAATATTTTATGATGATGAAATGGCTTTTGTTTTGTTTTTGCATCTAAAACAACCTTTCTATCAAATAGATGCAATTTTGAAGTGTGCAAATTTCAGACATGCCAACAACAACCCTTTAGACAGAGTTTGGCATCTGGAGGCCAGTATGCGAGATCTCACACATGCACAATCATTTCAGTTTGTTTCACATTCTTTTAAGGGACAAATATCTATCATATGACCTATCAGCAGATGTTTTCTATAATACTGCTATTGCCAATTAGGAATATGATTTCAATTTATGGCATGCAGTCCTACACTAACCTTGAGCATGCATCTGCCATACTCTGCAGACAGTTGAGTGCATTGCAATAGTTGAGAGGGATTGGGAAAACTGAAGATTTCGTAAGCTAACTACTTGAATTTACCTAATTCAAGTGTGATTGATATACCTATCTTAAAAAGGCCACAGAGAACAAATTATGGATCCCCTGAAACATAAAACACACAGCAAGATAATTTTTGACATTTGTCAAACACAATACCAGCAAACAACAACACAGATATTGAACATCTCATATCTATAAGCATTGAGTGACTTTCTTTTGCATCGTCTCATGGAATGTTAGAAATTACAAATTTGGTCATCACACAACTCTTCTTCAAGAGTGTCATAGGGCACATCTCTAACCAGTGTGCCCTTAAAGTTATGGTGCTCCATAAAACGAGCTCCTAAGAAACTCGAGGCACTCTATTTCACACCTGTGAAAAAATTGCCTTGAAAGCAACTTTGGGAGGAATGCAAAATGTTGCAAAAATAGCAGCAAAAGTAGCAATTGGCTCCTTTTAGCATCAATATTGGGGATTGTGCTCCAAAAGCACCACACTCCTAGGCCCTGGGTATTCATTTGTATACAGCATCATGTCAACAGGTCACAGGCAAAATCTACTTCACACACAAGTTTTCAAAAATTTGAGTTTTCTTCCAGTGAAAATGAGTCAAACATTTTATGTCTCAACAAAAACGCTGATTTTTTAAATATCTTATCATTTTCATAGGATTCAACTCTCAATTCTTTTCTACATGTTTGTATTTTTGATGCCTGAAAAATGTATTTTTATAAACATGGCCTTGAAAGTAGCCAGATATAAAATAGAGTAAAAACTGTCATCTAAAGATTAATGGTATAAGCGCTTGTACAAATCTTGTAAATTATAACATCGCAGTCATTTGTGACAATAGTTCAAGTTTGATCATCATTATTTTAGAACAATACTTTGTGGCAGTGTTATTTTACATTTCAGGTGCTTATTAGATCAATCTCCATGGTTATTTTAAGCTTTGCTTTAAGTGCTCAAAAGTGCATTTCTCGGCAAGGCATGCTTTGACCAGTGTGCTATTTCTGTTAAATGTAGTATAATCAGAACTTGCTTTAAAAGAATGATAGTGCTCCATAAAACGGGCTCCTATAAAGCTCAAGACAATCTATTCCATACTTTTAAATAAAGTTCTATTTCATCTATCTATTTCATTCTTGAGTACATACTTGGGAAGATTATGAAATAAAAAATATCAACTTGGAAAAGATGTGCATATTTTCCAAAATATCTGATTTTGGAATCAATTAATTAATCAATTATCAATTAATTATTCTATTATCAATAACACAAATATGCAAAAACTTATACCTTTTTTAACTAATACAGTCCTCGAATAAACCCCTTCCTTCAAATAAGCCCTTTTCTAGAATAATTCCTTAGTCTAAGGTATTTTTGTGTGAGATATGCCCCCAACCCCAATTGGGTAAGGTATTGCCTCAACAGCAAAAGGTTCTGGTGGCTTTTTTGACAACTTACGATAGTTTTTCTCTCTTTTTCATGGCTGCAAACATGCATGCTTTCCACTGATATTTGTACAGGATTCTATGATCCAAAATAAATATCCTGAATACACCATAAAATGAATTGTATAAAAGCAAAGTTGTTAATAATGAAATATGGAGAGCTAGAAAGACTATCATCAGCCCGTCATTGGTACATGACTTTTAGAGAGTCCTAAAATTTTCCGACCTTCCTTTAGAATTTTCGACAAACAGCTGTGCCTCAAAGCCCCAACCCCCCCATTGGCATCGGCTCTGTTGCTCTTGCTGCCGTTTTAAGGTGTGTTTTGGTGCCCATGCTCAATGGAGTGCATTTCTGAGCAAGGCGTTATATATTATATACTCTTCAACTTCACTTAATTTTTTAAGTAAAAATGAATAAATTTGTTTTGTGCAGACTGGATTTTTCTGAAATGCATGCATTTTCAAAAGTGTATGCATTTTCATGAAGTGCATGCATTTTCAAAATGAGGTTGAATGAGAGCATTTAGGAGCAATCTGCAAAGGTGCTTCTCCAAGTAGTTTGACTTTCTGTTTATTTTTCTAAGCAGCTAAGTTGCCATCGAGTCTTCAGAGAGATTTCCGTCTAGCACATACCCCAGATATGTGACCATTGATTGTTATTCACGTTAATTTTTCCCTTCCTGATGTCTAACGTTTTCAGGTTCTTGTATTTTTTTGACAATTACCTGTTCTGACCAAAGAGAATGGACTTAGTTTTGCCTCACCAAAATAAATGCTTGGTTTGTTTTCTATGAGCCAATCACAGAAGGAGTTTGAATTTCTATTCAAGTTGTTCTCTATTTTGTCCCTGTTTGTGTCTCAAAAATTAGGCAAGAAGCATTGAATCCTTGAGTAATGAATTGACACCAACTGAACTTCGTTCCTTTTGCCCTGTAGACAAAATAATTGGGTACCGGATTGGTAGCCACTTCCCAAACTTGCAGATATTCTTTAAAAACCCAATGTAATGATGTCAATCCAAGCTTTGCACTCCATCACATTATTTGAATATAACAGTTGACCATCAGATATGTTTTTCAATCATAAATTTGTTTGCCCACTTGGTGGCCACATTTCAGTGCTTTCCTCCTCGTCTTAAATCCAAGTAATGATAAAAAGCGTTATCCCAAATGTAGTCCAAGAAAGACGTTATCTCAAAACTTCTGACATATTTAAGCAGGTAATTGCTATCCCTTAACTTACTTCGTGTAAGACACCACCAGTGGCGAAAATTATGAAGAAAAGTCATAATGATTTTCCGAGAAGATCACAGTTGGTTTGTTAGTTTCTCCTGAACTGATTTGTTTCTATTTAGGGTATTGAAATTTTGATGAGGATATTCAATGGTCTATCAATTTTCATCTTTATCCAGGACAACATCGCAGTCAAGGCTTGATTGGCCGAGAGACCTCTATCCAAGACTGTATCAAATCTGAATTTAAGGTATGTAAATACCACGTTTTGATGACTATTTTATTATTATGAAGAGCCCCAAAGAGCAGAGATATCAATTAGCTAAATCAGCCAAATGGTTGTGTAAGGGCATCTTCCCCCTTTTCCCTGAAGATCGTACTGTGGCGCGAATGTAGGTTGAATAGCAATGTACAAGGGTTAGCTTGGCAAATATCATGCAAAGATTCGTTTTCTAGATGCGTGTAATTTTTTGATAGTGTGGTAAACATGTTAAATGGTCAAAATTGGTCTAGATTTAGTTGTGTTTCGTTTTTGTTCTTAGAATCCTTTGTGCTGATTGGCCCATGCCGTCCATGGAAATAGAAGTTGCGAGATCTCTCGATCAAACAATATGTGCAATCTAGTACCTGGCTTTTGATGCAGTGTCATACCCTATTGCAGTTTGTGAAGACACTATTGATCTGATTGAAAATTGATTCATCCCAGTGAGAGTAAAATAAAAATGCCTTTAAAAAGAAACGATCCATGTGCTTATTCAATATTTTTTATAAGCTTTTTCAATCTGCATTTGGATAGGTCATTTTTTCGCTTTTGTCCATCGTTGTATACTCTTATGACTTTGGGAGGAAAAGAGCCTTCAGTTCAATATCCACACAAGTTTTTATACTTTGTAATGCGACCCTGAGATTTTGAGTGTGCAAGGATGTTCAGATAAGGTTTTCGACTTAAAAGGCTATGTACTGTGCTTTGGCAATTTTTATAGGCGTTACACCATTGATTTAACTTCATATGTCAACATTGGTGAAAGCCACCCTCTCTCGACATTTATTCAGTCATAATCATAATCAGCCACATTAAATCTTCAGCCAAAATTAGGGGTTTGTTCACATGTAATTTGATAAGTAAGAGGTTCTGTCAACCTGATTTTAACGCATGCGGACTGCCACATCATGCCATGCATGGAAATGTGTTATAGGCCACCAAGGGCTGTTTTTTTCTGGGTTATCAAAGCAAAGGAAATCCAGAAAATCGTTTCTGATGCTTCGGTATTCACAGCTGATAAAAATCATGAATATATCATTGATTTCGTATCAAATTGAAGAATATTACCTGTCTTTACTGCTTGACAAAAGGACCGCACACAATTCTTACTTACGGGAAATAATTTCTAATAGGTGAATAAGTATAGGTTAGGTCACAACTCATTATAGGTCTTAATTCGCATGAATAATATCGAGTTTTTCCAAGTGTCGAGGGTAGATTAAAACACGATATTGTGATATGTGTAAGTTTAATTTATATCTCAGTCTTTGTGACCCAGAATTTTTGCAATTACGCTAGCAAGTAAGGCTTATCGTTTTCCTGCCATGGCAATAGTGACGAAGTTTACTACTATATTTTGAGGTTAAAATCTTCAATTGTACAAACTATTCTTTAAGTTGAATCTGGCATATCTGTTTGACATACATTTATGAGATTTAGAGGTAATCTACTTGAACCTACTTGGATTCAGCTATTATAAGGGCTGGTCACAAACCATTGCCGGACAAAAGATGGTTGGAACTCTTGCAATTTCGCCTTAGATTTTTCAATCGAAGTAATGAAGACAAGCGCTGAAAGAATTTGAAACTTGATGTGGCATCAAAATTTGATACGATTTTGTTAAATTCTTAATGGTCATGTCAAGGATTTTGTTTAGTGATTGCAAGAAGGAGACTTGGTTTGATAAAATGAGGAAATTGCAGGCTAGATTGTAAAGCTTTAAGAAAGCACGAAACTACAGGGTACGTAGTAGGGAAAAGAATTAAAGACGTCAAGGAGAGAAACAAAGAATGGCCAGAGAAAACAGTGATGTGAAAGGAATGCCGAATATTGGAAAAATATTTCAAGATATCTGTCCAGACTAAGAGTTGCTCAAATTGGTTAAGCGATAGACGAGATTTAAAGGTTTTTGTCATGTAGCTAGTTCCTATTTGTCTATGTGTAAGTATATGGTGTAAAAATTCCAGGTTTTTCAAATATTCTAACTTCCTTTTGAGCCTGTTGAAAAGCATTGGTAAGCAATTGATCGTTCCGTTATTAGAATCATATCGTTCCATTGAATAATGCACGAACACGTGCCTTAAGTGGCCCCGGATCCGAACCATTAACAACCGATTTGTCACTGATGGAACCCAAAGCCGCGGCCTAGATTTGTTCCATGCACCAAAGCGTGATTCAGTGTTCTGTGATAAAATGTGGTTCTAAGGTAATCAGGCGGCAGACTTTTGTTGAGCCAATGGCATTGCCGCTTCCTAAGAGAATATGCGATCCATCCCGTTTAATAAGCTTCCTTTGCCACCTTGAATTACACATCAAATCGCAAGGTATTTAATGGAGAACCGTCAATAACCTGTTACTAACCACCGCGCTAGCTCAATTATGAATATGGTTTCTCAGCTTTTCTTCTTTTTCGTCATAGGTATCAATGTCGCACTGATATGAGGTAGCAATCGCTTGCTTGACCCGCTTAAACCAAAGAATCACGTCTAAGGAAACGCCAATGTAAGTCACTCTATCATACCGTCGCCCAGCCCAAAAAGAACTTGATGTTTTATTATCGCTCAACTCAAATCGATCAAATGACACTACGTTAAGGCTTCGTTAAGAGGTAGCTCGGGTCTTTTTAGCCTTGATTCAAATATAACAATCAGAAATAAGCAGTTGTTATTATTTGCGATTGGCATCCTTTACTCATCTCATGCTGCACAACCTTCTCCACTGTGCCTGTGTAATGCCTCTCACCAACCAATTTCAATTGATTTTCCTGCAACAAAGCAAGCATTGTCGCTAGCAATCTTAATATCCTATTTCATTTTAGCCTTGTTTCTTTGAATTTTTGTGGTTGAGTCAACATATGTAGGGCATACAACTGCGACATCTTTCATGGTTAGGTGCGTGCATTCACTCACAAAATGCTCTTGTATCAGGGGCCAAAGGCCACGGTAGCTGTTAAGAATCGAAATTTATCAGTTAATAACAGCATACAGACAAAGATCTTACCAAACTTTCTCCAAGGACTTTCAATGCAATGCATGATTTCAGGAAAATTTTCATCTTCCCTCCAAACAATAAACTAAACTTTTAACACATTTCTTGAAGCAAAAAAAAAAGGTGTGGTAATTTCATTTGGCCATAGATCATTTGCCGTAAAACCTCTGGCCGTGCGACCATTGTCCGTGCGACCGTTGTCCGTGCGACCTGTGTCAATACAATCCCCGATTTTTCTTGCACCATATATTCTATGCTGCAGTTAAAGAGAAAACAAGAGAACTTTTATGCATGGTTGGTAAGATACTTTTCTTCAAATCTGAATTCACATATAGAATAAATGAAGGTACTGACCCAAGATTATGCTGCATTGTGATTATTTTTTATTCAATCACTAAATGAGCACAATGATTTAAGCATTGGATGAAATAAAAACCATATTAACAGGGACAGATTTTAGAGGGACATGGATTGGGGGTGTTAGATAAAAATTTTGTTTTTCATACCACATTTTTAAGGTGCCCAAAAAACGATGGAATTGCCGATTTTCGCTACTACGTTTTAAACTGTAATATAAAGAAGATGAGAACAGAATAAATTAAAATCTTGGCGTCCTTGAACTACTACTGACTACCAACAAAATCTTTTTACCGAATCTAATAAAATTGACTGAATGACACAAAAGTATTAGGGGTATCGCACCCCCACTGCCCCATTTAGTCCGTCCCTGAACTGTGCATGGTATTTAGAGCCACCTTTTCCATTCAACTTCTATTATAAGACTGAAAGGCAAAACCACAAGTTCTTTTAAACGCAGGTGTTCACAGGCGAAACAGGAGTTGCGTAACTTCTGCTACTTTGCGCGTGTTTCCTGTCAAATCGCTTCAATTTATATGGTTCTTTTAAACATTTAAATGGCAAGGTGGAACAATGATAAAGCACACAAGATCCTGTGCTTGCGTAGCAGAAAAGTGGCTTGCTTGGCGCCGCGAGTTAAGACAAAGACGACTGTCTTTTAACTCCTGATTTGATTTGCGCCCATAAAGGGGTATAATGATGTAAGAACAGCAAGAGGTTTTCACAACATGGCGCGCTTTTTGTCCTTTTTCAACATGTCAAGTCCTTTAACGAGCTTGCAGTACTTAACAGTCGGTTAAAACATGAAGGCTAGCAAACCGAGGTTACCTCCCAAACCTCTTCTTCGCTTTAGAGATGCAAATCAAGGAAGGATTTTGATTTTTAAAAGCAATGATTTCTTTAAGGGGTGGTACTGAGCAAACTGAATGTGTGAGTTATGCTCGAATGTTCCCCGCCCTAAAAATCTCTTTTATACTCTTGATTTAGCAGGATTTAAAGCCTTTGCAGTTTTTATCTCCTATCTGCTGAAATAGAACTCCTCAAACGAGGTCAGGTCCTGTATAATGTATAAACTAAATAAGTGCAATTGATATACTTAAATGTTATTTCGAAAGTATTTTACTCAAAAGCGCTACACAAACTTTCATGTTTCGAAAGGTTATTTCTCACGACGTAAATTGCAAAGTTGAACTTGATATTAGATTCTGGACGTGATCAAACATTGAAAATAAAAGCGAGAGTTTTAAGCACGAGAAGGCAATATACTTTTTTTCCTATTCAAGAAGTACACATTTATATCAAGACGACTCACGTGAACTGAATGGCTAGAAAAGTCTTCCTTGACGTCGGCAATACGACGCAGTACAATCCAAGGCATGTTCGCAGCTCTTACAATTGTCATGCCAAGAAATGATACCGAATCACCAACAATCAATGATTTTTTTTCAAATAAACAGCTTTTGGAAAGTGATGATTCCTAAATATTATGTAGAGTTTCGACTTTTTGTTGTTTGCAATTTGAATTTCCGTGAAAGCAATCAAACAAAAAGACTACAATCGGACGTCTGTAGCCGTAATTTTTGTTTTTGGGCGTAACTTTGGTTTTGGGACGTAGCTAGATAATCATTTTGTAATTGGTTTTAGAAAACATAAGAAGATATTGCAAATAGTTTTTTCTAAAAAAATTCGAGCCATTCTTATCTTTGTTACAGTATGGCCTCTATACTTAGTTTTACCTGAAGTCGCTGTGTTAAGAACGTGAACACCGACCCAATAGATCTTGTTACTTCAAAAGAAGGAGTACACCGTTGCATCTTCCCATAATGTCCAAAGAGCATCTCTTGTATGAATTACTACAGATAGATCTCACATTTTCTATTTGTAGGGCTTGCAAGAAAGAAGTGATACCCTAAGAAAACATAAAATCTGGTGCCCTAAGAACTGGTACAATCTGGAACATTTTTTAGAAAGGTATGTTGAGATCATCTGCTTTGTTGTATAACTTAACAATATTCGCATTGTAACAAGATTTTTAAGGGTAGTTCTTGTGCTCTCTGTGAATTATGTATTCAAATCGGGTGCGAACTCAGTAAAACTCAGTATATTTAACGTATGCTTGGGTAGGGAGAAATGCGACCTTGGGGCAGTTCCCCGGAGAGAACTGTGTGCTCATCAGTCATCATTTAAGCATTAAAGCCATATGATTCCAGAATAATCCAATATAGTCATTTAAGAGAAGGAGCCAGTGGCATTTTTAATTTTAAAGTTATGGCCAATCTTGGGAACATTCAGGGGAATGGCCTCTTAGTGAGCAAATTTGACTTGACCTACATCTTGTTGAGCTTTTGTCGTCAGCTCCTTCCTTGTTCCCTCTTTCATGCCCATTATTGTGTTGTATGTCAGTTCCCACTCTATGCTGGATGGACAGCGGGAGCGTCCAAAGCATGGATGGCCACCACCTCTTCAGACACGTTCTCTCAGCCCATTGTCCTGTGCATACATAGCAGTTTGACTTAGGTGTATTTGATTCAAATTATATCTATTTGTTGGCAGACAAAGGCCTCATGCTCAACATATACGTCACTGCATGCTAGCAGTTGTTTATTCATTCTTTCTACGTTTTATAACCCTGCCCATTTTCTTTTCTCACGTCTTCATCAACACATTTGAGCCCATTTAACGGTTTTTAATGCTTTGGCGCACCTATTTCACCTTTAAACTAAGTGGTCAAAAGTAAAGTTTGTTATTCGCAAATCAGTTTCAAATAACATGTAAACGATGCAAGCACCAAACCCTGCACAACATTTTCTCCCCAAACAACAGATCCTTTTTCTAAAACATCATTATCGTCTCGTGGGAAGCGATCGAATTTGTAAGATAGTCTTTTTTCATTCATTACTGTACTGACTTCCTTTTTTTAGTTACAAAAGGATTCTTTTAGTAGGCTACTACAATGGCGGCACGATGATAGTTGAGGGCAATTTTCCCCTCACTTTTATCGAAACATGATCTTCTTCATTCTTTTAATGATAACTAAAAATATTTTGAAAGGAATATCTCATATTTTGTAATTTTCGTCATTTCTTACAAAAAAAAATCATTTTCAAAAATGTTTGTGAAAGTTATAAAGAAACAGTTGCTGTCCCGGCTCATTAAGTCTCTTTAGACTTTCACTGCAGCTCATAGAGAAATGTATAGCCCACAGCATGTTCTGATAAGACTAATCTGAAGACCTCCGATGAGTAAATTGGATATGACTATATCTTGGGTGCAGTTTCAACAGACTTGTCCTAAGCATTTGATTACAAATCTGGTGATTTGTTAACTGCAAGCTCTCTCCTTTTTTTTTTATCAAAATACTTCAGTCACGGGTGTCTCTCAAGGCTCAACATTTGGTCCAACTTTCTTCATTTTTATAAAAATGAAGAAACAAGTAAAGGTCTACATTTATTCGCGTTACAAATTACCAGACCTTATAAGGATCTTAGAAAAAATGATAAATGTCTCTTTCGACTTGATTTGTAAAATGGTATTTATTTTGACAGAGTTATTAGTCTTATACAGCGATACAATCTGTTTTTCTTCTTTCCTGCATCTTCATATTCTTTGCATGCTTAAATACGACTAATTAATGCATGACAATTGACGAAACTTCGACGTAACCTTGACGTAACCTTGACGTAACCTTGACGTAATCTTGACGTAACCTTGACGTAACCTTGACGTAACAAGCATTATCCAAGATACAACTGACTAGATAGATCTCCTACATCTCTAAGATCTTAATACAATTAAATAAGGACTTTGTACATTTGATACATAAGTTCTGAAATAAGTTCTGATACACAAAAATAAGTTCTGATATTTCTTTCAAATTTACAAAGTCATTTTCAATTGGTAAAATTTTTTTCCGTTATTCATCGACGTACAACACGCTGAACTACATTGATAATTAATCTCTAATTTTTTGTCTGAAAAATAAGTTCTGATATTTCTTTCAAATTTACAAAGTCATTTTCAATTGGTAAAATTTTTTTCCGTTATTCATCGACGTACAACACGCTGAACTACATTGATAATTAATCTCTAATTTTTTGTCTGAATAAATGACATAATGGCCGAGGCGACAGACCTTTCACAAGCATCTTGCCACTAAAGCAATGCATGCCTAACTCAACTTGCTGCTCCTTGTCAATTGCCTTTCTCCTAGAACATTTACTTACCTGGAGAAGTTGGTTTCAAATTCTTTAAACACCAATCCCTTCATTTCACAAACTTAATACTAAATAAGGAAATAAATATTATAATTACATGACTATATTGCACTCATTTTTGTAAGAAACATGAGTTGACGTTGAGCACTCCAGTTTCTTGACCCCTTTGAAATTTCAATACATTGTTTCTTAAGAGTTTATGATAATAATAATAATAATGATAATAAATAATAAATAAATGAGAACAATATTTAGACAGGATAACCACTTCAACAGACGGAGTGCTGTTATCAACGAGGGCCTTTCTTATTTTTTATGTCATTAATATGACATTCGGGTCCTATCATTAATTTTCCAATGCTAGGAAATCTCCTGGCAGAAACTTGCAGCTGAAAACAAAGACAATTGTCGATATTTCTGTTGTTTTCAAATGCCCGTTACATTTTTGGGAAAAGATTCGCTTCCGTTCTAATGTTGTATTAAGAAAATGGAATTATATTTTCATTCTTTTTGTGCATATTTTATGCCAACCAGCCAATCATTTTGTTGGATTTCAATAGATTACTAAATTTTCCCTTCTTTTCTAAATTAAATTGTTTCTTTTTCGCTTCAAGTATTGAAATTTGTCAGTTTTTGTGATTGCCCATCACTCGTTTCTGCAAATTTCTTATAAAAAAGTAAGTCTATATAGAGTTAAATGAAACAAGGATCTTAGCCAATCTTGCATTGTCTTATTCGATTCCTCTTTTAAGATAACCTTTTATAGCTTTTTGCATACACTAAATCTAGATTCTCTCTTTGGAACTATATTTTTGACTTGCTCTCTGTGGCACACCTTTTCAAATAAAACTGTTTCAAAGCATTACCGCAACTTGACATGGTTTGTTGGATCTTTCTCCACAAATAGTAACTTTTTTATCACTTGATATGCGGTGGAAATAGTCCTCTTTCTAGCTTGAGGTTAACTCAATAATGTACTTGTTAGCGCATTTAATCACTTTTACTGTCAAATCGGGCCGCATCGTCCCCACTACTTTTCTACATTTCTTACACTTTTATCAAACACCATTTACCTTTAATGCTTGTCGTTTTCAGTCATTTGGTTACTTCGTTTTATAACAATTCGAGGAATTATCGAAAAAAGAAGCAATGTAACCAGTGGATGCTTCTGCTTGCTATCTTTGCAAACTCGAATGCCGAAAGCCTGAAATAGAGCTTCCCAAACGACTATTTTTATTGAATCTAAAGGTTCCCAAGCCACACTCCTACGTCAATCTACTTCTACATGGAAGCTGATAACCTAAAGGTTTTATGTGTCTTGGATAACCGTTTTTGTATTGGCGCCCAGAATTCACCTTTATTTGTTCTGAACTTTCAAACATGATCTAACCACCAGTATGAAATTCGTCTGTATAAAACAATAATCTATTGTTTCTATAGCCAACCACAAGCGCGTTAGGCAGAGCTATTTATTCTCCGAACAAGCTGGCGAATTTTAGAGGCAAAAGCTATTGTATCCCTTATTGGTTTGTCTATACTTTATACTGCGAGGTGACCAATGTAGAAGGGGGTAACCCGTGCAGAATGTGTGCACGGGTGCTGGCGACTAGACTCACTTGGCAAGAGCAGCTCAAACAGTGCTCTTTTACGCCCCTTTTCTTCTCACTTTTTTAAAGAGCAGTCTCCAATTTCTACCCCCATCGAAAAGGCCAACAGATATAGATTTTTGTGCTGCTTTAAACTTAGGGATTAGACAAGAGTGCATTCTAGCTCAATGGTCAACTTGCCATTTCTATCCGTAAATGGTAATTAGAACGGTAAAATGTAAGTAGAACCGTGTTAATGGTACATTCAAAGAGAGAGTAAATAGCAGAGTCAGGAAAACATTACGGTCTCACGGCCACTGACCGGAGGAAGGTCCACGAAAAACAATAGAAGCTCATATGACACACCCAAGCCACACCTATTTTATATTGTTTTGCGAGCAAGGTTTGCCTTCTGAGATGTTTTTGTCTGGAGGAAGGTCAACAACTTTTCTGGACTCTGGTAAATAGATGATACTTTCTAGCGTTTAGACTTGCATTTAATACCTGTATTTAAGACTATGGCATCGTCAATGAGTTAGGCAAATCGACTGGTGTTATCTTTCCTGTGACCAGTCACATTTTAATCTTAGAACAGGAAACATTGTAATGCTCTCTCTATCTGTTGTCTCAAGTCACCACGTGCCTTAGATAATCAGTCATTCATTGATTTTTTGTTCTTCTCCATGGTTCCTATGGATTAGTACTGACATTAAGGTAGATTTAAATGCTAAATGTTTATACCCTTGCTATCCTGAATGTCATGGAACAGTTGTTGCCGGATTAAGACCAAGCCCCTGTGTCTACGTTCATGCCAACTTCGGCTATAGTTTCATTCATCCTGGCGCCTTTCTAAGCAAATGGAGCCTTTGTACTGCATTTTCGATACACAAGTGCTTATAATTCAGTTCATTGATCACTTATTCACCAATTAATGTTTATCTCACAAAACGGACGGTTGTCTGCCGAATTGATTGAAATAATACCCATGCCTCGAAATGGCTATTGGAAGAGAGGCCTTTTTATTCTACCTAATCCTTTTGGAATCTCTTCCATGGCAACTTTTGGTCGCATCATTTTGCTTCTGTCTTTACTTTTCTCAAAAGAGTTGATCTGTTATCAAAATTATCAGGGCATGCACGTTTAAACTCCCAGTAAATACAGTATGAATCGTAATCAAGTATTTGGATTGAATGTTACTTTTGCTCGAGTTGTGATTCTACTCAAGGCATTTTTCTCATATATTTTATTTAAAGTTCAAAATCAGTTATCTTCTACATAAGCAGCATGTAGATGGTAACACATCTTAACGATCTCACTTGTAATCTTATTTTAAATCGAATATAATTTTAAGGTACAATACCGTAACTTGTCTAATTTGGTTGTTTGCAAAATATACAAATTAAATTAACAATTTTTAAACACTACGTCACATTCTTGTACAACCCTACAGTTGTCTCTTGTTCCATGAGAGCCAATATCCGTCCATTTAGACAAGTTTTCTTCAGTTATTGCACTGGCTAAAACATTCGAGGTCTCTATTATTTGTGAAAATATGAAGTCTTTCGCAATGGTTTGGGCTATTTTTCCCCCTCCTATGAATCCAAACATAGTTGCTGGCCAAAAGTCTTAGCTTTTGCTTGTATAGGTCTACCTTTTCTATAAAAGAACTAAAAACTTATAACCAGATCTTGGTAACGTTTTGGATAAAGGCATTGTTTGAGAGATTTCTGAGGAGATTCAAATGTCGATATAGTATTGTGTGGGTAGCAACAACTAACTAGTACCAGTGTTGCTGTCTTTTGTAGAGAGGTGTCCGGTACCTGGAGGCCTCCTCTACAACGCTGCTTTGACTGCATAGCAAGTTTGGGAAATTACGGTTTGTATGTTGGCGATTAAGGATTTTTAGGAGTTTTACGCTGTATAAAAGTATCCGATTAGGAGTTTTACGCTGTAAAAATGTATTGGCTTTAAAAAGGTGTCCGCTGTAAGTAAAGTGCGCTCTGGATAGGTGTCCGCAGTAGGTAGGTGTACGATTTAAGAAGGTGTCCTTTTTGAGAAGGTGTTTGATGTAGAAAGGCGTTCACGTTGGGGTTTTCAATAAGAGAAGGTGTCCGATGAAAGAAGGTATTAGTTTTGAGGAACTTTCCGATGTAAGGGGGTTTTCCCTGTTCAATCAAAAGATCTGTTGGTTGTCTGCTTTAAAAGGTGTCCGCTTTAAAAAATGTTTAATTTAAGAAAATTTCCACAAATAGATCTCTAACTTTGTTTTTTTCTTGGTTTTTTACTCTTCTTGAGATATGTTTTTCTTCGTTGTCTCAAAAGACGAGGTTTTGTTGACAACCATTGGCGCTTGAAAGCTTGAATACTCATCCTTTGCATTGGTGTATTGTTTTAGAAAGTATTTGATTCCATCTGTGCTCTGTCCTATCTTGTTACAAGTAAATAGAAAAGAGGATGCAGAGTGGCTCTTTGTAATACAACCTCTATATTTATGTGGAGGTCTATCCGATTGATTTTCGTATCATTTCCCTTTATTTTCTCATTACAATAAGAAAATCCGCAGTTGATTTGAGAAGTTTTCTGGCAATATTTTATCTACATTTATAAGTTTATTAAGACTCGCGAGAATAAACCTATGTATACTTTAAGTTCTACTGGGCCACAGGTCTATGCTTCGCAATCATTGTTATGAAACGAATACATATGCTGTAAACTGCATACAAACGCAAGGGGTGGCATGAACGGAAGGTTTAGATGTACTAAGCGACAAAGTTATAAGATTGCCAAACCGCTTTGCTATACACAATGCATCAGGAATAATTCAAGACTTCTGGCTCCTTTTTTTACTTTTAACAGCCTTATAGTTAAGCAAACCTATTAGAAAACACGAGTGTGGCCTTGCATACTTTAAGCAGTGCATCATTACAAGATTCTCGTTTCAAAAATGATTTTTTATTGAGAAGGAAATCCTTTTACTTTCCATTATTTCTTCAAACCAAAATTTGATACGCTGATGTCTACATACCGACTCCCTATCTTCTAAAATCAATTTTGTCTTACAATGTACGCGCCTGAGTAGAATTTGAATAAATCCATTCAACAAAACAAATATTGCTACTAGCTTGCGAAATCGGTTTAAGTAAATGCCTTTTTCAAAGCAAATCCAGAATTTTTCGTGTATTTCACATCTGTTCTTGTCAGTCAAGTAGTCTGATATTGAATGCGACGGTGTCCTTTCCTGCTCTTCCGCTCGATTCATGCAAACGAATTGTTTCTTGAAAAACGATTTTTTCATAAATCAGTGGCTTTAGATGTCTAAAGTGAAACGATATAAAAATTTTGTCATATAAATTCTACACCATGAAGTTTTTTATCCTTCAAATGAGAAAAATTGTCATCCTAAATCCCATTACTCTATAAAGTAAACAATGTAAATCTAAGACTAAATTTTCTTTCATGAATTATGAATTCGGATCAAGTGAATTGGTGGATAATGAATTGTACAATGTATTAAAATAC